>NW_015386592.1:402614-423648 GCF_001527695.2 Protobothrops mucrosquamatus | reverse complement strand
GGTCTAGGAAAAGCAATATATATTTAGTAGTTAATCAGTTGTGGGGTCAGGCCCAGTCCTATCATCAGGCAAGGCAAAATTTTATGATCCCATTAAGTGGCAGCCACTTGTCAATTATTTAGTTTTGTTCTTTACCAACTTAGTGGGAAAATGGGACTGGCGTAGGAATTAGGCTTTGAGCCATTACAAAGTGGTGCTATGATCTTGGCTCATGTCTTAAGTTACCCACGCTAAATGCAGTACAAGCCAGTCATTTGTAAAACAGTAGAAAGCTTGTGGCGAGGAAAACTCTATCTGAAATTTTGACAAGTAGAACAAAAGCCTGCATTTTTATTTAGTACTATTAATCAAAATGTGACAGGCACTCGGCAAGTGTTAATAGGTACAATATCATAAAAGTCAATTAGAGAAGCAGGGTAGATAGATTCTTATGGATCAAAACTGAAAGAATGACGTTTTCAAATAATCCTCATCTTTTTCTATTCCTCAACAAATTCATCCCGTAGCAAAATTTTGGAGAAAGATACAGTTTTTGGTTCACTTCTGTATAGGACAAAGAGAGCTTGTTTTCCCAAGACCCTTCACGGTGAAGGATTCATGGTGAACTAGATGTCCCTAAAGGAGCAGGAATCAGTGGCCATGTGGCATTTCTGGTCAATGAAGTCTCTCCCGAAAAAGGAGGGATTGTGAGATCACCCACTTGCGCTCCAGGTACTGTTCCTCAGACTAGACTGCAGAAATTGAGGTTTTGTCATTTCTTGAGTTGAGTGGCTGGGAGTTGAGGGATTTCAATGAAATTCATAGCCATAATGGAGCCTGTACAGGCATAAGATTTGCATGAGCGTCATTTCTTAATCACTTTTTATGCACCTTTTGGATATAAGTAATTTACAGCTAAAGATAAAGTTTCTGAGTGGCAGGATAAGAAAATTCTACTTGGTCAGTTATTACTCTTTCTGGTTTACACAGGAACAAAGAAAGGGTTTTTTAAAGTCTTTGGCAAAAAGCTTAACTGGGTTAATGTAAGACAGTTGAAAATGGATAAAGGAGTGCTTATTTTGAAAGGTTATTTTTTTAGTGAAAATGTTTTTTTCTCATTTTGTGGGACTTTGTTTACTATTAAAGAGTGCAGACAATTGGTGGATTTTACAAATCAAAAGATAAAGATAGTATGAGCCAAAGTTTGATGCTAACTGTAACTATGGAATTCCACTTGAGATGAAATTATTAAGGGCACAGGAAGACAAAAGCAGCACTTTTTAGATGACCCATGTTGAATTAGGACTCACAAGTTATGACTCTATTGCACTTACCTAATGTTAGCATATAAGATTTATCTGGTGAGATTGTTGCTTTGTCTTGAAATAACTATTTGTAGCACTATTTATACCACTTGCATGGTATAAAAACAATGCACCATTTTCCCATCTAGAACTACGAATAAACTTTTTACATTGCTGTTTGTCAGTTCTATAAATGGTTGCAGTTAATCAATGCTGTAAAACTTTTCTTATAGGGCCCCGATATTCAGATTTTCTACCAGAGAAAGTGGCTTGAGTCTGACATTTTAAATACTGTAGCTTTATTTAATGATATAATATAATATATATAATGTATAATATATATGTAATATATTATAACAGGCTTTGGGAATTCCTGTTGGTGAAAAAGTATATAGCATGCTAAACAAAAGTCAGGCTGAGGAGAAGGTAAAGAAACAAGATATTCATCAACACAAATATCTTTAGAAAGTTTTGTTAGAGATCTAGATTAGCATCTAATATTTATTAATATTAATAGGAATTTTATGCACTGATGGAGCTGTATATTAAACTGATTTTTCAACTGTCTTGGTTTTAAAGTCACATGAAAAAGCTGCAAAGACTCAATCCTTGGGATAAGTAATTTTAACCACAAATAATATGGATCTTTGAAATAGTACAGAACTGAACTTATCAGAATACGTATCATTTTTTTTCTGATTTAAATTATTGGGTTACCAGCTTTTGAAGCCATGCCTTTTATAATAGCAGATACTATATATAATTTGTTCTAAATTAAAGTCACATTTTACAAATCCATTTTCAGAAGAAAAGTTCTTCTCAAAAAGCTTTGAAAGGAACAGCTAGCAAGCAAATAATATGGAAGGTGTAGGCAGGATAATTATAGATATAAATGGAAATGAATTTACAGTACTGAACTGGCTTTGTCCACAAGGCTGTATCCAATGCTACTCGATCTTGATGTCCACATATTTAGCATGAATATCTGCAACAGAATATTGATTATGGGCAACTGTTCTCACAGATGTTTAACTAACTAGGGTTGACAGTTGCATAGTGCATTTAAATATGTGAGAAACTACTCAGACATAAATGTTCTTCCTAAAGTTATATGGATAAGACACAGCATTAGATTGTAGTGCTAAATGCATAACTCTGTTCACTTACTACATCTGACATTGTTCTTTTTCTACTTGCATATATTGTAGACATGCTCCATCGATTTCTTTAGCCCGCTATGTCCTATGATGTTGCCTTTTGTAATGGAGTGCATGCTTGATATGGTGGATTGGCCTTTGTGTCTCCCACAAACGGGAGTCCCAAAGGCCTTCCCCACAATTTCTAGTGCAACAATCTCCAACGGTCTTGAGGCGATGGCTAAATCTGGAGGTCATCCATCAAAACCATTTGCTGATCACAGTGATACAAGCCAGAAAGAAGGCTAAAGAGGCAGAAAAGGCACTGGCAGTAGAGATAACTTATATTAGCAATTTTTTCCTGCTAATTCAAGGACATAGTATTCTAATTAAGCCATGGAGAAAGGTTTTAAGAGATAAAAAGCTTAAGTAGCATTATTTTTAGAATACGCTGTTATTTTTAGACATATTTGATATGTTAATATTGGGATCATAATTTATATGCAAGCATTATAGCTTCTGTAGATTCACATTTTACACTAACTGATTATTTGTGTTAACCATGGTTTAATAAGCAAGCCATATAATTGAGTTTATATATACACTATGGTTTATAAAGACAATGGCTGGGTTCACACAAAATGCTAAGCAAAATCTAAGCGAACTTGCTATGCAGTGTCTGTATGAACAGAGACCATATTTTGCAGGAGATCTATCTCACAGTTTTATTTATTAATGAATATTACTACACATAACTTGTATATGTCTAGAGGTATGCAAAAGACAAATAAAGCTTCTTTATTTTATTATATGATATTCTGCTCATATCACTGTTAAGCATGGAAACCTGTTGGTGACTTTGGGCCAGTCACTCTCTCTCAGCCCATCTCAATTTACAGGGTTGTTTTTATGGGGAGAACAGGAGGAGGAAGGAGTATATTATGTATGTTCGCTACCTTGAGTTACTTATAAAGTAATAAAGGTGGGATAAAAATCTAATAAATAAGTAAATATGAGATTTTTTTAATGCTGTAAACCTCCCAGAGTCATTTTGTTATGAGATGGGCAGTAAATAAATAAATAAATAAATAAATAAATAAATAAGATTCTCCCAAATATTTCTTTATCAGCTTAATACACACAAAAAACAAGAAAGAGAAAATACACAGTGGTATATAACTTTCTAGGAAGGACACAGCAAATGTATATTCAGTTCTCTGTGAGACTTAAGATCCACTGCAGTAAGCAAGTTATTTTTAGATTGTAGACATAGATTCTGCCAAAAGTGACAGCAGGAATCTTCAGTGTTCATTCCATACGTCATGGCATTGGAAAACAGGAGATGGGAGCTTAGAGAAGAATAGGCTAACCGTAGAAACTCACCACTGCACAGTGAATTTTTTAATAATAAAAGTTTTGCTAGAATCAGAAAGGATAGAGCTCCCATCTCTGAATTCTCTATTACAGACACTACAGAGCAATGTGTTAGATCAGGAGTCTTCAAACTTGGCCTTTTTATGACTTGTGGACTTCAACTCCCAGAATTCCTCAGCCAGTGTGCCTGGCTAAGGAATTCTGGGAGTTGAAGTCCACAAGTCATAAAAGGGCCAAGTTTGAAGACCCCTGTGTTAGATGATCAACTATATCAACAACTCGAACACAATTAAGCCTTGTCTCTTCTTCTGCCACCAATCCCAACACTAGATTTTCAATACTAACAGCACAAAGCTATGAGGAAAATCCTTAGTTTGGTGGACTATCTCACATTTTAAATGTAAAGGTTATATTTGCAGCTTCCTAGAAATTTGATATGGCATGCGAGGACTCAGCCTTTACTGTAACACCAACACTGAAACCATTTGTAAGAGTTGATAGCCTCTGGAAGTTAAGGCTGTTTGATGCATTTTTTCTTGGGTTCATATCTGGCACATTCTCTTCCCGTGTTTTCCGTGAAGTAATGGTAAATTCAGTTTACATTTCCACCCCTAGTTCTAAATGATTTGTTGATATTTTCCATATTTCTGCCCTGGAAAACTGATTGGTAATGATTAGACTGACCAGACTTTTAATTCAGGATATTCTTTAACTGGGAAAGATTAAAAAAAAGGTCCTACATATCTGAATATACCTGAGCAAGTAAGGTGTACAGAAATTGTGCAACCCTGACACAGACTAACTTTTTCTTCAGACCACCTTTCTGATTGGCAACCCATATAAGCAATCCAGATGCATACCCGCCATGCTTTTTGATATGGCCTAATTGCCAGGTAGTAGCCCAGCAAATCTTGCTTCTCCTCCTCTTTCTCCATGTTTTTTTTTTTACATTCCCATTTCTTCTTCCAAGTTTTCATCCATCCCTGCTGTAGCTTGCCTGCATCTACCCTAGCAGTAGGCTCCATATCACCGCTGCCTCTCTTTCATTGGAAAAGTCATCTGAACGAGAAATGAAAGATCACTGCTTACAACTCCATCAAGCTCTTTACTTTCCCCCACTAGGGTTCTATTATGGCAGTAGTTGAAGCCCGATAACACTAGGAAGTGAGAAAGAATCTCTTCCATGTTCTCATGAAAACAGAAACACCTACTCCACATTTAAATATTTTATTGATCAGCATATCAGAGTGGAGTAGGTCCTTCAGAGGAAAGAGGAATGTGGTGAATGGGCAACTAGCCATTGTTGCAGCGGCCTTCTGCTTTGGCTCTCAAGCAGGAAGAAAACGGTATGCAGCCCACTGCAAACGTTACTGAATTCCCACTGTCTTTGATCATGATCCATGCTTGTTATAGCTGAAAGAAGCAGGGCAACATTGCCTATGTCTGTTCTGTGTGCAATGGGATTCTAGGTATAAAACAGATGGAAAACTTGGGATTTAGTTATGTAGGGGAAGAAAATATAATTTCACTAACCAGTCTAATGCAAAAGACAAATTCTTTAACACCAAAGAACTTCAAACCAACCAGCTGTTTTTGAGCCAATCTCATAAAAATAGTTTACCTAACAAACATCTGTATGACCAGTAGATGGCAGCAAAGTGACAAACCAAATTCTTAAATCATTCCTGTCATCTAATGCAAGGGTCCCCAACCCCTGGTCCGTGGACCAGTTCCAGCCGGCGGAAAAACCTCTTTCCACGGAATCAGTCCCTGATGCCCCAAAGGTTGGGAACCTCTGATCTAATGGATTTTCTCAACCCAGCAAAATTGGGAGATCGGAAAAAGAGATGTTGCCACTGTCAAACAATTAAAGATTGGAAGTCAAAAATCTACTTCAATCACTCAAAGTTTTCAATAGGCATTAATCTACCTCCTACCCTTATTTACATATGGATTAAGGAACACCACCTGTGTCATAAATAGCAAAGCTTCCAAGGTCATAGGCAAGTAAGTAAATTTCACAGGAGAACTAAAAGGAATGCCTGGATTGATAAAGCTAATCAGGGTATGGCTTCCACAGATTATTTTCAAGTGGAATCAATAAACATTTTTGAGGGTTCATGAGAGGAAAGGAAATAACTACCAATATTCAGTTTCAGTACCCAAGCAGCAGTATTCACACTGATTTGTGTAGTAATCAAACACGTTTTAGCATAGCATTTTCTATAATCTGTACTCTGTGTAAAACAAGGAAATGTTAACTGAGTTAAATCAGGATACAAATAACTAGGAATGTGAGGTGCAAATCCAGACATATCCAGAGGAGGGAGTGTGAGGAAAAAGGAGGAAATAATAATAGATAGCCCTCACTGCTTCATTATTTACTAAGGGTAACTCGGGAGTGTCATTGCAACTTTCTATGCTCTACCCTCATCACTAAAGCTGCTGTTCAGACTTTTCTTATCTCACTCTTCTTTGAAGAATAATCCTAAAACTTGTAGTGACCTTGAGTATAAGCCACCTAAAGCTACAGATTCAGCTCCATGCCATATTTCCCACCATCCAAGTCAGGTCTAGGAAACCTACTGTTATCCAAGTATTTTTGTCTACAATTCTCATTATTGTTGATCATTTGTTATTGAGCTGAGGCTGATATGCTTAATTCTTCTGTGTGGGATATAGCTAGAACTGATGGTGTGCTATTATGCATACCATCTTGTGTGTTTCACTTGGAGACATGGACAAGATTAGTGAGGCAGATTTTTTAAAAGTTTTTCCCTGAAGTTAATAAGAGGGTCATTCTCATTGTGATGTCCAGGACTGGTTAAAGATTTTGTTAGCGATGGAACTTAAGCTATGAATGAAATGGTACATCGTAGTGAGTAAAAAGTGTTAGTCCTTGGTACTGTTCATATCCCACTGTTGTTTCTGATGGACGTTCAGTGGCAGAATGCTATCATCAGCTGAGAATTCTACTGGCCTACCTGGAAAGACCTGCCAGTGTGTCTAAATTCAAGGCCAGGCTCACATATATCTTACAGACTGCAGGCGTGACTTGCGTTCTACTGGTGTAATGGTCCTTCTGCTGAAATTTATAGTACCTCAGTCTGCTTATTGTGGATTGTTCCTAAATTGCTATGTTAAACATGGCATGGAAACATTTAAAACAGAATTTTAAAAACTCATTTCAAATTCAGTTCATAATTAATATAAAACTGCAAATCATGTGACGTGGTAAGAGACTGGTGTTATAAAGACTCATATATATGAGTAAATTGACAGCCAATTAAAATCTAAGTATGCAAAACTGTAAATAATCAAACTTAGAAACACACACACACATTAAAACATCTCAGCAATAAAACATAATCGCTCTTTGACTTGTAACCACTTGAAGCAGTAATCAAATAGATGTGACAGATGAACATATGATAAAAACAACCTATAACAATTTAAATTTGTGAAACTATAAAAAATAAGTCTTGCAAGCATAGCTGCATCAACAAAACTGCAGTTAAATACAGTTAGTGGAAAGGCTTGTTGCAAAGGCACAAAGAATTAGATATGAGAGATAGTACACAAAATTGTTTTTATAAATGTTTTAACTCCTGACTGACATGGATCTTTATTTGTGTGTTGGAAAAAATCAGTGAGTTATACGAATAAGTAGCTGCTCTGTTAGCACAATGGGTACTCTGCATAAAGATAGTTTTAATAAAATAAAATAAAATAAAAGATATTGGGCTTTTTGTTGTTGTTTTACTTGCACATGCCAAGTGGGAGGATTCTAAGGCAAATGAGGGTTTTGCACAACCGCAGGAAAAGACAGAGATAAAACAACATTTCTCTTCAATCAATTCTAAGAACTGAAGCTCATACAATTAGATGTCATCGATATTTTACAGACTATTTTAATGAAGAGTAACATGCCATGTTGTTTGTCTGTGAGCAGAAAGTATAGAAAAAAACAAATGAAATGAAGAGCGCAGAACAGAAATATAAAAGATAAAAACATGTGCAGAGAGAATAAGGGAGACGCTTTTGTAAATATTTGATCAGCTTTCCAAAGTCTGGGCCCCTCCATATGTATTGCAATTCAGTTCCTATTGCTCTCTGTCAATGGCCCCTAAATTGGGGAAAGCTGGATTAAGTCAAGGCAGGTGGTTAGAAGAGGGATTTTCTCAAGTTCAATGAAGAAGCAATGGAGCTGAAAAAAAATTAAATATTTAGAAAGTATTTTTTAATATATATAATTACAAAATAATTTCAAACATATATAAAAGTATTTTGATATAATGTTAGTAATATTTAAATTCAAAAGAATGCTATGTTCCATAGGAAGGCAGGAAAGCCGACAATATATCAGGCTTAACTAGAATGCTAATTGTTTAAATTCAACAAGCTATGGGGTGGGGGGAACTTCCCAATCAGGAATGGGACTACAGCATGCAGGGAGAGGATTTAACCATTTCTTATCCCACTAAATCAATTGTTTGCTCCAGGAGGAAAAAAGTTTATTGATTGGTGTCTCCTGCAACAAATAACAGCTTTGACTATAGTTTGGAGTTAAACTGTTCGTTAAACCCTCTTCCCCATGGACTGTAATTGTCATTCTAATATTAAACAGTATTGCAGTACTACAAAATATTACATACGTTACAATCATGTAATTAAGAGCTTGTTAGGAGAGCAACATGCTGTCTTTTTCATGAAGCAGTAGATAAATCATTAAGTAAAATAAGAACATGCATTAAGCAAGAGATTGGGATGAATGGTCAAAATAGTCTTTTTTGATTCTATAATTCCTTAGAATGGGAGTGAGGAACCTATGTCCTCCTATTATATTCAGACCACAATTCCCAGACTGATTTAGGACAGAAGTAAAGTGTTAATACTGCTTTATACTGCACTGCTAAGACCACGCTTGGAAAACAGTGTCCAGTTTTGGTCATCACAATACAAAATAGATGTTGAGACTCAAAAAGAATGCAGAGAAGAGCAACAAAGATAATTAGGGGACTGGAGGATAAAAGATACGATGAATGGTTGCAAGAACTGGGTATGTCTAATTTAATGAACAGAAGGACCAGGGGTGACTTGGTAGAAGTTTTTCAATAATTGAAGGACTGCCACAGAAAGGAGGGATTCAACCTATTTTCCAAAGCACCTAAGGGTAGGACAAAAAGTAAAGGTCTTATCAAATAGGGATACAACCTAGAACTAAGGAGAAATTTCCTGACAATGAGAATTAACAAGAGGGCACTAGATTTGAAATGATTGGGATGAATAATGTCAATATAGTTGCTATGGTATTTGAACTGGAGTGAACATTGATAAGCATGTTTCCAAAACACCCTTTTGAGGGACTTGCAAATGACTGAATGAAGTACTCCATGGAAAGCCAGTGTAGCATAATGATAAAATAAATGAATAATTCATAATTCAGTATCTGTCTGGGTACTATACCTGCCACTCCACCACCACGTGAATTTGACCCACAGTCATCTTCGTAGCTGCTAAGCCCAAAATGTTGAGAACAGTATGGTGAGAGAAAGGAATTGAGAGGTGGGATGAGATGAGAATTCCCAGGTTGCCTAAAAGCTCTGCCAAGCTGAAATGCATCAGGAGGCTAGATTTATTGTGATTTTGCATATACAGTATTGCAGCAGAATTGATAATAATAAATCAGCTCAGCTCCTGGAGTCCACTGACATACTGTGAAAGAGCAAATCTGGGCTAGTTCCAAGCTATAACACAAATTCCATGTGGAAGTGCTTTTATAGAATCCTAAACACTATTTGGTTTAGTGGGTAGGATCTGGACTAAATATATAGTTAGCAGCATCAAATTTCTGGGAGTGCAGCTAACGAGTAGGCAGGCTTGGTCGCTCAACAGCGAAACACTGGTGAAGAGGCACAGCAGCACCTGCATTTTCTGTGTCGCATGAGAAAAGCACATCTTCCTTCCCCTGTCCTTACCACTTTCCTATCAGATTGCATTACAGTCTGGTTTGGAAGCATCGCTGCTTCAGACAGGAAGGCGGTACAGAGAGTGGTGAGGATGGCAGAAAAGATTACTGGCAGTTCACTCACTCCCTTCAATCAAGGACATAGCATATAAGCATTGCTTGAGCAGAGTCTGCAGGATTGTCTGGGACACTACACATCCTCTTCATGACCTGTTTTCCTTGTTACCTTCTGGGAGGAGGCTTCATGGTATCTGAAGCAGAACATCCAGATTCACTCACAGTTTTGTTCCATACAGTTATTAACCTTGTGAACTCTAAAGCTTTCTCTTTCTGCTATGTATTCAAGATGGACAGTCATTAATATTTATATGTAAGGGTGTAGGTATATACAGTTGTATGTATATAGCATGTCTATATGTATGTTATGTATGTGTACACCTTTGATAGCAGGCAACAGAATTTCATTTTTAATGTGTGCCAGTGTGCCCACAGTAAAAAATGACAATAAAGATTATCTTATCTTATCTTATCTTATCTTATCTTATCTTATCTTTTATCTTATCCCTTAGAGTGGAGATCCATAATCTTAGAGCAAAGCTGAGACATTATTTTCCAGAAAGGTGTCTTATATCAATATTCCATTTTAAAACCATCTTGTCATTTGGGGAGCATTAATTAGAGCATGTGCTAAAGATCACATTGGCTTCTTGCATAAGAAGATTTTAGTGCTAGGAATTTGTCAAATGAAATCATGTTTTTCCTCCAGTTGAGTTCAACTTAATTTACTAACTCCATCCATTAGTAACAAGATTTTACCCTGCTTAGGTTCAGTTTTTGCCTTTTCATTTTTTTTTTTTAGATCAACTAACTCCCCTTAAATTCATTATAAGCCAGCTCCACTTTGTGACTCTCTTCTTATAGGACTTACTTGAACTTAAAAAAAGGGGGAAAAACTTAGTATTCAGGTCTCCAGTTTAATTTTCTTCTCCCTCCCTGTGATTTTCATGTCACAGCCTGAGCATCATTTCAGTGTAATTGGGATGGACGAAGGGCAGAATTAGCCTGGATCCAGCAGACAAGAGAGCGGGGCTAGCTCTCCCTTCCTCCTGCTATGCAGGCAAAGTTTTAAACAGGGCAGAGTTTGAAATGGGCTTAGCCACTGTCTTGATGAGACGAATCCCCTCCCCGTTTTACGGCTGTTGCCATTGGTTATATGATGCTCGGCATCAAGGCAGAAGCAGCAACCTCGACTGATGCTAACGCAAAAGCAAAGGTAGTGGATGAAGAGGAGGGGAGGGGAGGGGAGACGGGCTGAGATGCTGTCAGGGATTGGCTGCGCCTAATGTCAGTCGGAGCGTTGGGCCCCAGCGCTTCCGCTGCTCCAGCTCCCGCTGAGCAGCTCCTAGAGCGAACTAAAGCGTGCGGGTGCTGAGAACCGGCATCATGCTTCTGATGCTCGGAGACTTCCCCCACCCCTAAGCCCTGGCTACTAAGCGGTCCTGGGCATCCCTTCCCTAGCAGGACAGAGAGGAGGAGACGCGCGCGGGGGGAGGGGGGGAGGGAGAAAAAGCAAGAGTTAATTTTCCGCCAAGTGGACGAGGATCAGCAGAAGAGTCTGAGAGAGAGAGAGAGAGAGAGACCGGGCGCTTTCCTCGCACAGCGGCAAGTCGGAATTTAAGGAATCAGCAACGCAAAAGAGAGCCCGGAGCTTCCCCAAGCGGGATACCAGGCGCAGCATCGCGGCGTTGACCCAGCCAGGTAGAAATGACATCAACTGGCAAAGAAGGCAGCGGAGCTCAACACGCGCAATATGTTGGACCCTACCGCTTGGAGAAAACGCTGGGCAAAGGGCAGACAGGTGGGTTCCTCGGCAGCCGCCGCCGCAGCAGCAGCAGCAGCAATAGCAGCAGCAGCAACCCAGGGAGTAGGTGGCAGTCGCTGACACGACGGGAGATGGGAGAGTCCGGCCGAGGCCGGTCTCCTCCTGGTCTTGCCGCTTGTGGCATCTGCTATCAAGGGGTTTCTTGCCGTGTGGCTTTTTTTTTTTTTTTGGTTTGTTTGTTTGTTTGTTTGGGATGATTTACATCTTGTTTTAAAGCCCAGCTTGCTTTGTGTGGATCACTCCTGGAAAGGGGTGGGTGTTCTGATGACAGTCAAAGTGCCGGTGGGGAGGGGCTGGTGGCATTGGTGATGGTGGGGAAGAGAGAGGAGAAAGATACTCTCAGCTGCTGGTCAATTGGGCTTGGATTCAGTGCATGGCTTTCATTTCTTTTCTTAACAAAAAAAAAAAAAAAAAAGGAATCGTGGATCAAGAGGAGGAGGAGGAAACTGGGAGTCACCAGCAGTGTTTTATGACATCATGATTGAAAAGGGTGTAGTCTTGAAGGTGCAGTTAGTAGAGGTGTGGGGAAGGGGAGAGAACACATAGAGTGCAATGTATGGCATCGTCTTTGTTGATTATTTGGAAGGCAATCGAAATGGGAGGGGGGGGGTGACTAGGAAGATAAAAAGCATTGCAAATCCTGCCCTGGATATTCTTAATTTGATTTCCCACTACCACAATTTTCTGCAGCTAGAAGAAGATTCCCTGTTCTGCAGTAGATGCCAGAGATTTGTTGTTGTGGTTCTCCGAAAAGAACAATGGCAAGGAATATTAACAGGAGGAAATGGAGTGTGGGGCATTAGCTGGGAGCAGGTGTGTTTGCCCTCAATGATATAATTAGATCCCCTCAATGTATTCAGCGTTTGGACTGGCTGGTTCTCTGCAGCACTAGATGCACTTCAAGGGCAGGCAAAGAGTAATGGCAAAGAAAGGGTCATGGCAAACATGACAAATCTCTGCCTGCCAGATTTCCCATATTTTGTTCTCCATTTTTGGTAACAAGTCCAGTTGGCCCTCTTGTTTGGCAGCCTTTGATTGAGAGACCTCAGAGTAAATTTCAGGTTCTCTGAAGTATTGTACTGAGAGATACAAAAAAAAAGTAAGATAGACAGGTTCATACATTCATACCCTAAACTAGGTCTTTTTGGAAGCTTGTTCATGTTGTTCTTTATGATGAGATGATAAAACATGGTGCATTGTGTGTTTTTTTTTAAAAAAAGAGAGATGAGCTTTGCCCATCTGTTGTCTAAAGGATTTAATAGGCGTTTCCATCTCCAGCTGCTGCCTCTGATCGTCTGTTTTCTTGTTGCCCTGCATGGCAGCAGCTCTGCAGTCCCTGCAATTTTCTTGGGGACAGAGTTGAAATCCAGATCTTTCTGTGAAATAGGCCAAGCTTTTCTGCAATGATTAAGTGTGCAACCTTTCTCCACACTCTTTTTCTTCCTCCCATCTCAAACCCCATAGCAACTGCTTGTTGGTCTTGTCAATGGGAAGGTTTCTGGGAAAAGTGCTGCTTTAAAACGGAAAGTGACTTTTATTTGTTTGTATCTTGATCCTTCTCATATTGCAGTAGCTGGAAAATCCGTTCACCTTTACCGTCCAAAAAGCTGAGGGCTAGATTTTATTTTTAATTATAGCTCCCGCCACTGTGAAATATATCTTGACAAGAACAGCAGAACTGAGGAATATTAAATTCCTGCCAAAATGATTGCAGTGTTATGGTGCACCGATTAAAAACCCTGGATGCTGTTTCCAGAGGTGATCTCTTGCCCTTTGCTATGACCGTGTAACAGGCCTTAAATCTATGAACTCAAACCTTATCCTCATTACTGTGATCTTTGTCTACTTCCATTTGAGGTCTCCCACTCTGCCCGCTTTCACAGAGTTTGGGTTATCTCAAAAGCAATTACAATAGCAGTATTTCAGATTGATGATTCTTGAAAAGCTTTGCCAAAAGTACCGTACATTTCTCTGAGTTCAGAGGGAGTTGCAAGTAAGTAAAGGAGCACAAGATTGCAACCTATAGATCTAGAAGATCATACTGTGGGGTATTATTCTGCTAAAGGGTTAACTGCAGTTTGTCCTCCCCCTTCCTTCACTAATCTTCCAATCTTCCTTCTGAGTGATTAGAGAGTGGGAGAGAAAGGCGGGGGAAGGAGGCAGAGCCTGTGTTCAGGGAGATGCTGTGGTCTACTTTTGCTGGTCTTTGAGGATCCGAATTAGAGCAAAATTGTTGTTTGTAATTTTACAGGAAATTGTAAATGAGCTTCCACTCTTCCAGTCCTGATACACACAAATGTTCATACAATGCTGTATAATACACAGATAAAATCTAAATGTGATTTAAAGACCTCAGGAATTATTGGTATATAGGGTTTTAATTCTATGCTCACTTGCTTGGAAGGTTGGGAAGTAGAACTACTGAAATTAGTGCGATTTCCTTCTGAAGAAAAAACACACATTGAATTGGAAATATTTGTTTTCTTTCTCCCATATTAAAAATCAATACATTAAGTAATTTGTGGACATTTTTTTTTTTGCAATGGTAGTTAGTATTTTGGAAAACAAATCAGTGACACACAGACAAGTGATGCCATTTTTGTCTATCATTCCTAGTTTCTTGAAAAGGAGAAGAGGGCATTTAGTAAGCTTTTGGTAGGGAGTATCTGAACATGTAGTTGTTCACTGGGAGGTTCGATAATCTTCTTGTGCTCAAGAGGCTGGCAGTTCAACAAAGTTGTGTAGACAGTTTGCAACTCAAGCAGAATCATACCATAGAAAGAAGGAAAAATGAGACATGAAAAGTGTTTGCTGACATTTTAAAGATAATTTCATGAAATGTGTCATGGATCCAACAACCACCCAGAGTTATCCTGAGGCAAAATGGACGGCCAATAAATTTTATAAATAAATAAACTATTTTCTATTTTCCTGTAACTTCAGTTTTGTTTGTACGCTGTTATCCTCCCCCCCCCTCTACTTACCTTGTAAAGTGTTTTTGCTATAAAGTTCTTCTTTATTCTAAGTTTAGGACCATCCATTTCCTTTTCTATAAAATATAGAGGCTCAAAGCTAAATATTTGGGAAGGCAAATACTCCTCTCAGTCACATTTGAACTTTGAACTTCTTTAGGTTCTCTATAGTTTTAAATGGCAAGGCTGATAAAGGAGCTTGAAACAAGGAGATTTTAACAGGCAAGAAGTTCAGATGCTATATCTTATGCAGCCATGATGAAATCTACTCTTGCATGTGCAAAACTGACCTGGCAAACCGTATTCAGGACACGATACATTTTAGGGCTCTGGATGATGACAATGCTAATTCTCCTTCAGAGCAGGGAAAGCAAAGCTTGCCCGGTAGAGTTTGGCATGTCAGGCCTGCAGCAAATGATTGATGTCACAAAGGGAGGATTATGGTCTCCTGGTTTCAAAAGTAAGAGAAGGGCTCCGAGGAAAGGGCTGCATAACATTTGCCTGCAGTCTTGCTATAATATGGACAGTGTGGCAAAACCCGGGGGAAGAAATTCTTAATAATGCAGTGTAAGAATTCCATGCATGTATAATTAAATTAGATTGTTGTAGTCAGACAATTGCCCCTTTGTTACTGTATAAAGCAGAGTTCTAAAGGGTTGGGCTGTTGTTTTCTAAAACTTGACTTGCAGGGAGGGAATCCATTCAATAGGAGGAGAGAAGGAGATGCAATAAATAGAGTGATAATATAATTTTACAAATGTGATTATTAGATTATGAGGAAACATCTTGAAAATGTTGACACAAACCAATTGCTTTTAAAGGGACGAGCAAGTGAGGGTTCACTTTGGACTGAAATACTGTGGCATACTTAATTATAGGACGTTTGCACTGTAATTAACTGTAATGAGCAAAAATGTAGTGTTTTGTGTTTGCCGTAACACACCAGGAAACATTTGTGCTTAAATAACAATCCCAATTCAGAAGTATTATTCAAATGAAGCTAAATTGTCTTTAATTTGGCATGGCTGGTGATTTATATGAAAGTGATATTTCAAATATTTCTTATAATGTGGTTTTATTTAGAGCTAGCAATATCTTTATATTTTGTTTTCACTTGACTGGTCTTTACATATTTGTTTTAAAACTCCAGTTCTCAGATATTTTAAAGACATATTTGGGGATATTGCACTCATTTTACTATTGGAATATCCTAACCTCAACACTTATATGCCAGCATTATAGCAAGTTAATAGAACTAAATTATATTTCATGATCCTTTGGTTGTTATTAATGAGGTCATGATGAACTTGATATTTTTCCTTCCTAGTTAGATGTCTTTTTCTTTTTCAGCAACAGTTCTCAAATTTTGATGGCACTTTTTTTCCCCTGAAAGTGTTTTAGTGAATATAATTCAGATTCTAAACCTATTCAGAAGCATATACTATTGGGATAATGGATTTCATTTCTATTCACAGGGCCAGATTTACTGCATAGTACAAAAATGAAATTGCTTTGGCTGTTTGATTCTGTATAATCTAGACCAGGGGTAGGCAACCTTGGCTCTTTTATGCTTCGTGGACTTCAACTCCCAGAATTCCTGAGCCAGCCATGCTGAGGAGAAATGAAGAGGTTTCCATACTGAACCATGCTGGCTCAGGAATTCTGGGAGTTGAAGTCCACGAGTCATAAAAGAGCCAAGGTTGCCTATCCCTGATCTAGACTGAACTTCCCAATTTGAAATGAATTTCAATTATTATGTTTGCTAGAAGGCCTCAAAACTGTAATCAAGCAAGCATGGAAGATAGCAGCTTGAGGAAGACTAGTCTAACCTTATCAGTTTGGGTTGAGACCTTTCTGTATGATGTCACTGCTTTAGCCATATAATTGGCTTGCCTTTGCTGATAGATGGAGCTGAGTGGACTTTCTCCTCTATACTTTTCAACCTTAAAATCATGGTATCCTAAAGTTTGGTATGATTAGAAAAGGAAGATATCATTTTGTGGTTCCTCCAATGGTAATATTACTTAGACTTATACACCGCTTATAGTGCTTTACAATACTGTCTGAGTGGTTTACAAAGTTAGTAACAATTGTCCCCAACAATCTAGGTTCCCATTTTACCGACCTTGGAAGGATGGAAGGCCAAATCAATCTTGAGCCCAGTTAGGATCGAACTCTTGGCTGTGGGCAGAGTTAGCCTGAAATTCTGCATTCTAACCACTGTGCCACCAGGACTCACCAATCCCATTAAACAAGATTTGTAGGCCCAAATTAAATTGCTTTCCTGTATTCAGAACAACTCTCTTCAATAGGTACTTCCCATTTGTGTTAGCATGCTATTTTTAAATTTTCTAGCATGGCTAATTCCAATTCCAAGAATGCTCAGCAGTGACCACTTAAGAAGAGTGCTTCGTTTGGGGTGAACTGTTCTAAACTATGTAATATCAAGACAATTTTTCCAGAGAGATTGCAAGAGGGATGCTCTCAGTAAGTTACTGCTACCCAACCCAATTATTTTCAGCTTACACTAAAAGAACGTAGCCTGATGCCTGAATTAAAACCTAGAAGTGATAATGTATGCAAAAAGACCTAACTATCAAAACTTAATAAACATAAGGGTGGGCATACTGGCACTATGTAAAGTGGGATTAGATTTGCAGCATCTTCTGGTAAATGTTTTTGAGAGTGCACAGCTTCACACTTTGGAAATAAAACAGGATTCCTTGTTACTCTGGCATCAGTTGTGGCCAGAAAAACTTTATCTGCAGTACCCGTAGTTATGTTTCGAGTTCCAGCTTAGGACTTTGGCCTCTGTGATAAACTACTGTTATCCTGTAGAAAATTAAGAAGCTTGCATTGGCATAAATATATCTGTAGTTGTTGTGCAGACTGCCTCTTCTCATTTGCTTAGATATTAGAGAACTCTCTTACTGTTTCCTTTACTTTTGGTTTTGTCTGTATTAAAACAATACCTTATGATTCTGATTGAGATATGAACTTGGTGAGAAAATAAATCCATATTTGGATTTTAAGTGGATTATTTATTTATTAGGAATGTGAGCTTTGATCTATAGGAAAGGAAGGAAAGGAGTCTCTGCGGATTTTACTCCGCTAGTTGTTGCCAACTAGAGGGAGCAGTGCCAAACTAGAAGTACTTTTACCGGTTCTCATGCTACTTTTGAAAAAGAAGATCTAATTCAGAATGGAAGACATGGCTGCCAGGACATTTACAACCATTTATGACTCTTAGATTATATATATTTTCATTTGGTCATGATTGAGATGTTTGTACATTGAAGCATTGTGTGTTTTCAGAACAGTCTTAGAACTGAAGCTTTCATCTATTGCAAAAAACAACAACAACCCAATTATCTGAGTACCATGATGCTTGATTGGCTCCTCAAAAGGCAGAAAAGCTGTATTTGAGCTGTAAAGCCAATAGGATACATTCCTACATCTCCATGTTTGCATTTTATGGACTATTGACTTTTAGAAGCTACACCTGATTAAGAAATTTGTTGGTATGGTATTTGGCACCTTGTAGAAAGGATAGACTCATCAATATGTTCCCTCAAATAAGGAAAAAAATCAAGTCAGCTCTTGAAAAGGCTTTATGATTTGAAAATCATAGTGAATTTAATTCATTTTAACTCCTTAAAGAAAGGACAAGATGTACCTACTTTTCAAAATAACATTTTCATTAGCAAGCAACTCTTCTGAAAGGTAGGAAAATTCTGATACATTTAGGTCAAATTCAGAAAATGTTCAAGAAAACTCTTGCCATTCCAGAAGGCAATAAAGACTTAACTTTTGAAGAATGTGTTTAAAATTTAGAGCTGTAGTATGAGGTGGTCGATGCAAGATATTTGTTTTAATGCTGTTCTGTGACTGCCTAATGATGTTTCAATGTTGTTTTGAAGATTTATATTTTGGGGGTTATTTAGTTTTTTAGGGAAACTGCTGAGAATTTTGGAAAACACCATAAATTTCAGTAAATTAAATTAATAAATTTAAGTAATAGGAAATACAATTTGAAACTCAGAAGAACAAAACACAGACACAGGCAGACACAAACACATAAGCAATAAAGTTATTTTCGCCTTGTAGCGATTACTGCTATTGTTTTGAAATATGCAGGTCATTTGTGTGATTTTCTTTTGATAAAAGTGTCTCATAAAAGAAGGATCATGCTATTTATATGCTTGAATCTTAAATATTGCCAGGGTTAAATTTTAAGAAATTAACTTAGCTGCATTATGAAGATAATTTCTCCCTTTTTTTCATTCAGCTATTTTTTTTTAACGAATTGTCGTTTAAATTAACAATCATAAAATGAAGTGACTCAGAAGGTGATCCATAGTGACTAACATTACCATGCCAGTTAATTTCACAAATAGTAATAACACATAGGTAATCTGAAACAGAAACTGATGCTAGTATGAGTATTGTTAAAAGCACTGTGCATTAAGATGAAAATAACAGTACTCATTTAAAGGACTAGTGGTCCTTTGGTGTAGTGGCAAAACTACTGGGCTGGGAAACCAGAAGACCATACCTTCTCCTAGGTATCAAAGCTGGTCAGATGTAGGAGAAGAGCAGGTAGAGCTGTTAAATGTGCCACCAATACAGTCAGTTACATTGTCAGAAACTGTCTAAATCCACACACCCCCTTGAATTCTGTTGACCCTTATCTGCAATTTAGTATTGAACTTTACTTGAGTAGATTGTTATGTGCAGGCTTGAGCATTAAATCTTTGAACTGCAACTTAACATATGGTCTTAACAACTACTCTCAGTCAAACTCACCTCCCAGGATTATTGTTGTAGGGAAAACAGGAGATAGGACCATTAAGCATGTACACAGCCTTGTGTTGATCAAAAATAAAGGTAGGATAAAAATCCAATAAATAACTTTTCTTCACTTTGCTTTTATTTGCTTTGCTGTACTGTAAGATCAGCCACTGTAATGGATGTTTTTACATAAACAGGATGATCTTGTAGATCTGAAATATGAAATACTGAGATTCGAAGCATTACCGGTAAATTATGTATTGTTCTTCTATTTCTGTCTCAAGATATCCCATGCTCATGGAATTATAACTATAATGGCATAATCCACATATATAACAGTGATCATATTAGCAGACCTAGGACAACCCTAGGGTTGCAGACATCCAACATTTTGAAGATAAATCTTCTTGGGAACGTGTAGCGTCCACCGGCACATTGTAACTAATAGGCAAAACTATGTAAGTAGGCAAAAAATGAGAGTTGGATAGGAGATAAAAATAGACTGGTTGGAAAAGGAGGGGGAACAGGTATATAGGCATAAACATGGATAAAATAAATAATCTCATTGGTGGTTCACTTCCTGATTCATACAAAATAAACTATATTAAAATTTTACCATGATCAGAAACGTAGACTGCATATAGGCATAAAAGGATGCATGATTTTTAAAAATATAATTGAGTAACCTTCTCTACAGTTTTACATCCACCAAAAATCCAGGAAGGAAATGTAGATATGGGGAGGTAATGGAATGGTTTTAATCTTGAACCAAAGCACTTCTCACTGCATTAAGGCAATCTAAATCATACTAAGTGTCATGACGTTATCAGTGGTGCTGGGATTACATAACTGAGCTGAGGAGGAAGGAAATGGAAGTAGAAAAACAAAGTTTATCAAATCAGCCCATGTAAGTTACAGGAGATTTTGAAATTCAGCCTTTTTTAAATGCTTCAGGAATTGTTGATTGAAAACTATGATGTCATTAGCTTGAAGCAATACATTAATATTGTTTACATTGGTAGATCAGCAGAAAGAAAATGATAACTTCAGCAAGTCATTGTCAAAAAAAAGGACTACCGGTATGTTTATTCCTGAAAATTGGTTCTCTAGCTCAGTCTCTGATGTCCATTGATTGATCTGAGAGCCAGACAAAAAATTAACCCTGAATGGTAGCAAGCAGAAGTTACTGTTTCTCTAATGTGTAGCAAGAGGAAAGTCTAAAGTTCTAGTATTTCTTTTCTACATGCCTAATAGTCATTAGGTTTTCATCTGAGCAAAACGTCCAAATGCTAAGCAAATCTGTTCATGCCAGTATTTTATGGAGTACATTCTTTATAGATTGGAGAAATTAACTCATGTCATGAAGTGACATGGGTTTCCTTCAAATTGGTTTTTTGGGGAAAAATGAACTTTTTGAAATTTCAAACCAATTTATTTATTTATTTATTATTCCAATTTGTATCCCGCCCTTCTCCCGAAGGACTCAGGGCGGCTCACAACATTATTAAAACAAAGAGAGACCCACACACCCCACCGAATAAAACCAAATTAAAACCAAAATTTTAGTGTTGCGATAATTAAAATTTCTAAAAAACCCAATTTAAAAATCCTCCCTAGGCCAGGCCCGC
>NW_015386592.1:350216-401188 GCF_001527695.2 Protobothrops mucrosquamatus | reverse complement strand
TTACCTGTGTTCGAGCGGATTCGGTTCGGCTGGCCCTCCAACTGCTCTCTAGGCGTCTTTTCCGACGTTTCATCTCTCTCAGCTCCCCAGTAAACCAGGGGGCCAGTCGAGATCTACGTCGGGTCAGAGGCCGCAAAGGCACGACTCGGTCCAATGCAGCGGCGGCAGTTGTCTCCCAAGCCGCCGCCTGGTTTTCCGCGGAGTCGTGGACCAGATCCTCCGGATATGGCCCAAGCTCCGTCAGGAACCTTTCAGGGTCCATCAGTCGCCTGGGACGGAACCATCTAGGCGATGGTTTGGATTGTACTCCTTTGTGGTTTGTTGGATTAGAAACAATTCACTAAACCTAACAAAGGAGCTTAAAAAACATAAAAAGAACATAAACCAGTGCTTTCTTTCTTCATGTACAACATTTTTATTACTGGGGACAAATCTTGCAGACACTCCATAAACAAAAAGTGTCCATCATTAATGGATAATTTACACATATCATTGTTTGGGTAAAGAAAACTGCATAATTCCCTATTTTAATAAAGTAGTCCATGATTCCAACTCATTTGATCATTGAATTTAAAATCTGTGCCTTATACAGAACTCTGAGAAGCAGATGCTAACTTTCTCAGTCTCAGTTCTAATTTAAATCTATATAATGATTTCTTCTCCATTTCTGCAGCCTGATTCTTGTATCTATCTGCTCACTGTTGAATATGTACTTCCTCATTATTGATTTCTTATCTGAGGTGACATAGCTGATTCACCTGGTTGGTTGATCATTTCTGGGTTTTGATTTCGTGTGTGATGGCTCCAATCCAGAAAGCCATCAACGGGGCAAAGACTGATGTGCTTATGTGCCCATCAGACTGATAGCCATCTTTGATGTCAAACACCTGTTTGAGAGGAAAAGAAGGAGCTTGAATTTACTCATTCTTCCAAACCAAATGATTGGAGAGAATTTTTTTGTTTTTTGCAAAGCTGACTGCATCAATCTATCTAGGTATCGGGCTGGTTCCACTGCAGTATGGATATTCAGGTGCCATCCTCTTTATGTGATTTTGTTATAATTGATGGAATGGTTGTGCACAGTTTCACCCTTCAGACTGGCACTTCCAGTTAATGGATCCCAAGTAAAAAAGCTAGGAGAGAAATTCACTTGTAAATCTAATCAGTCCATATATATGAATGTTTAATGCATCAGTTGGTTTCATTCCAATAATGTGAGCCATTCATAAATGCCTATTACATACATACAGTTTTTCTTATGCTGGATAACTCAGTTGGTTTATTTGTACAAGGAAATCTTTAATTTTGTGTTTTTACTACAAAACAATTACTTAATGTAAAAATTATTCTTATTAGTATACATATGAAGAATATTGTCATTATTTCATTTATTTCACTATGGGTCGCCTGCTGTTTGGTTATGAATCAGTAGGCTAATGCCATTTAACATTGTGAATAATTGCTGTATGCTATGACTACAGTATAGTTGTAAATTATGACAATTTATCTACTTTTTTCACCTACTAAGTATCCAAAGTAATATGGCAGAAATTCATATTTATTCTGAGTTTAAGGCTCATTGATTGCATGGTGTATCTTAGAATTAGTCTCAAGTGTGATATTTTCCTACTTCTCAGAAACTATGCTGGGCAGATGCATTATAATGCTTTTCCCTTCTCTTGAAGAAGCAATCTAACCAGAGCTACCACAAATACTCTTAAACTCCATATCCTAAAGAAGGGTTCATCCTGAATTTATTCTAAGCATGGGCTTAGCTTCTTAATAAAAACTGAAACATTGAAAATATGGTATTTTGGGCAATAATTTCATATTCTTGGTGCTACAATCAGATTCAGGATCAAGTATTGCCCCTGAACAAGTTCTGTTTCTGTTCTCTTCTTATCTCCTATGTGTTCATATAACAAAGTATAATTATTAAGACTACGAGTGAAGAATTGACCAAAACTAAAAATAAGTGCATAGAAGTAGAAGTCTTAAATATAATAAGACTGAGTAGTTTCTTCAATAATCTTTTTTATGACACAGATATTAAATGTCTACCCTTTCTTATAGGAGTTGAAGGTACCACATATAATTCTCCCTCCTCTGATTTTTTTTCCCCCTTGCCATGATGGTGGTGAGGTAAGTTGAGCAGAGAGATAATGATTGGCCTAAAAAGTCACCCAAATGAGCTTCTGTGGCTAAGGGTGGACTTGGACCTGGATCTTAGTGCAGCAATTTAACTACTATGCTACATTGATTCTCACTTGCATATATTAGTGATAGACATAAAAAGTGATACAGCACGTGTAAAATGTTGTATTACATTACAATATATACCTGTGGAAAAAGACAATAATAGAAGCCCTGTCCTAGAACATCTCTTACTGTGCATATTCTATCATCAGTCACCATTATAAATTAGTGCAAAGTCTGCCAGATTATTCAGACAAAATAAAAGGAAACTGGTGGCAATCATAGGGGTGATTAATCATTAGAATTCTAAGAAAAGAGTCTGGGATATACAGTTCTAGACTGTAAGAATATGTATCTTGAGGTGTTGATTCTTTCAAACAAAACTGAGTTGGTAAGTGAGAAAAATGCCTTTAAAGCGTTGTCTGTTTTTATATCTTCGTACATTCACAGACAGAGATAGAATGGTGGGTATAACTGTATTTTCAAGGGTTTTACTTTTTATTTATTGACGATTCCAGAGGTTAGTTGGAAACTGTTTTCAGACAGCCATTTAGTAAATGTGCTTCTGGCTGCCTGCACAATTTATCAATAACTGTCTCTCTACTTCCTGAGGCTTGGCTACTTGTAAGACTACAGTTTTTCAGAGAAAAAAAATTCTTGGAAGTAAAGAGGAAGATATGATCTTGAGTTCATTTCAGTTCTGTGATCAACACTTACTTACATAACGCAGAGTGATTTTTCAGTTCATTTTATCATAACATGAAAAGTCACAAAACCCCAATTCTCTAACCTGCTAATTAAAATTGTTTCTGACTGCTACATGATGATGAAGGCTTGTAGATAGCCTATATGTTTACCTAGAAAAAATGATAGATCTGGGTTTTCAAATATGACTGATTGCTAATGAGACAATAATGGCTTGACCTTAGTACAAGCTTCCTCCCTGGGGCAAGATTTTTAATTTAAAGGGAATATAATACATACCTGATTCTAAATACATCATCATATTTTTATATGCGTTAGCTAGTCCAGCACTGCGAAGGGCAAATCAATGGTAATTCTATCCAACTGAATGTTGATTAAAAAAGATCAGCTTGTGATGTGCTTGCCCCAGGTTTATAGTAATTTAGTATAGTATCTGTTCTCTAAATAAATTCAAACTTGGTTGTCCTCCAGGATGTATTGACATACCAAAGCAATTGTTGCATTTTCTAAAGCTCTTATACTGGAATAACATATTAGAGCATATACCTATACCAGGGGTAGGCAACCTTGGCTCTTTTATGACTTGTGGACTTCAACTTCCAGAAGTCCATGAGTCATAAAAGAGCCAAGGTTGCTTACCCCTGACCTATACCAACAGTTGTGTAGCTGGTCAGTAGGAATACATAACTGAGATGTGAATATGATCATTCAATACTTTCTTATAAGAGAATTTGACTCCTATGAAATTAGAATTTGAGAAAGATATTTAAGTTTATCAAATTGTGCTTCTTGATCATGCCTAACATTTCTTTCTAATAAGATCTCCCTCCATAAACCATGGGGGGAGGGGTATGGTGGCCCAGTGATTAAAGACAAATACGGACTCAAGCTGGAAAGCTGACAGCCCAGGTTCAAGACTGAGCGGGGCCCGATGGGGTGAGCGCCTCTTACTAGCCCCAGCGCTTGCCCATCTAGCAGGTTGAAAGTATGCAAATGCTTTCCCACAACTTTGGTGGGAAGGTAACTGCATTTTGTGTGCCTCGGTGTATAGCCATGCTGGCCACATGACCACAGAACATGTTTTCAGATAATGCTCCCTTGACTAAGAAATGGAGATGAGTACTGTTCCCCCTAGAGTCGGAAATGACTGGATAAGGGAAACCTGCCAGGAATGTTCTTGTCTTAATATCTGTCTACTTTATAAAAGTTGAATGAAGTTTTACTATTAGCTTCATTCTGTACAATCAGAGATTGGCAAAATTCAGATTACTGAAATATACTGACCCAAAAAGACCCTTCTTAAATCTTCATTCTCATTGTTATGAGGACAGTTAAATTATTAAATAATTTTGTTGCATGTCAGTTGGGTTCTGCAACCCATATAATTTATAGCTCTCGTTGTGGTTTGATACAAGTGATGTGACATAACACCACAGAAGCAACTAAAATCTGAACAGCCAGTAAAAAAAGGAATGTATTTCTTCCTGTACAATTTCTATTATTTCTACCACTTTCTACCATTTCTCATATGAGAAATGAAGAGACATTGTTTTAAATATAACATTTGATTGTGCAAAATAGTATTTAAAATGTTATACTGTTAAATGAAATGTTAATGCCCTACAGTAATAAAAAGTCCTTTCTGAGAATGAAGTTTTGAAGTAAACCTGTCGAGAACTATTGTGCTCAACAACAGATTGTGTGATGGACTATAGCGAAATGGCACTTTCCCAGGAAGGAGGAAGCACATGTCAAGTAGTGGTGCAAGACAGGAGATAACACAGCCTGGTTTGGATACAGGCAAAGAGATTTAAGATAGCCTAAATTCTCCCTAAAACTTCTCGGGTACAGTTAAAGAAGGTTTAGTCTTGCAAAATTCTGTCTATATTGTATGAGCAAATAAAGAACAGAAGGCTAACTATATTGTATTATGGTACTCTTGGACTGGGCCTCTCAGATATGGACTTTAGAATTTGATCTGTGAAAGGGAAAAAGATCATATTTCTCATTCTCATGCTAGATCTGTAATATTTCATCTCCTCTTCTCTGCTAGAAAGAAGCTATTTAATGCCCAGAGATGTTTTGCCTGGAGTTAGGCAAGACTAGGCTTAGAATGCCAGTTTCCTTTATCTAATGGTGCTTGGTTAAAAATCTCCTGCCATCTGTTACCCTGTGTTTTTGGTTTATTCACATTTCTTTTGTAGAGGAGGGCTGCTGCATGGGCTGTATTTACTCTGTGCTCTGTAAGACTTCTATGCATTGTATTGGAAGGCAGCATTGTGATAATGGAAGTTAAGTTCTGGTCTCTGCTGGATACAGAGTGTTTTACAGTACCTTCAGTGCTGAGGGCCCTGCCATTTGCTAGCAATCACTAAGTGCTCACTGCCACTACAATACTTTTAAAATCTTTCTCTTTGTTTCTTCCCCCAGTTGCACTTACAGTAGTTCTCAAGAAGAAACTATTGCCCACTGCTTCATTGTAGACTAGTGTACTTTTCCCTGGAAGTAGAAAGACGGCTCTTGATAACGATGCCACTCTTTACAGCACTGGTTATATTAATTCTATAAAGAAAAACAGCAGCCTATTGATACGATCATTCTAGAGCAGACATGTCAAACTCGCGACGTCACGTGACATCGTGCGACGTATCGGAACTTTTTCCTCATTGCCAGCAATGGGGTGGGCACGGTTTCCTCGTGATGCATCCGGCTCGCGGGCTGTCAGTTTGATACCCCTGTTCTAGAGCCTGATCATTCCAGTACTCGATCATTAAAAGCTATGAAAAAGAGCAAATGTGAGCACACTGCATTGTTTGTCAATATTTCTTTTGTGCAGTGGTACAGTCTAGTCCTATGGTTCTTAACATGTGGTGTGTGGATCCTCAGATAGTTTGCCACAATTCATAGGCCAGAACCTGCTTGCTGTTTTTGCCTGCTTCTGCATGGGTGCCCATAGTCAGCTATTGAGACTGACTCAATGCCTCAGTCCGTGCTTCCCTGTGCATGTGGACAGCCAGCTAGTGGAAAGTATTGTATGTTTGCTGCCTCCACCTCAGTTCTCCATGCATGCTAACAATCAGCTGGAAAAAATCTGCATGCCATTTCAACTCTTGCCTCCCTATGCATGCTGACAACCTGTGACAGGCTGCTCACTGCTCTGCCTCTTAATGCACACCCAACAATCAGCTGGTAATAGTTGCTTGCCGCCTTAGTTCCTGCCTCTTTGTGCAGCTGGTTCAGAGCATATTCACCTGCCTTCACCCTGTCATCTTGTGCATGCCAACAGTCAGCTGGCAGGAGTCTACGTGCCACCTTACTCCTCCATCTCCTGCATGCTGATAGCTAGTGAGAGTCTTTTAACGCTTTTGCTTCCTGATCAACAATTAGTCCCTGCCTTCCCGTGTCCCAAAGAACAGAATGGTGGCTGAAAATTGGTTCCCTGAAGTATACAAGTGACAATACATGTAGCAACACAAGTATTAAATTTCAAAAAACCTACAATAGTGAACAGTGCTGTTACCAAGAGTAAGTCTGCACATTTTATGTCAATGATCTCACATCAGCAACTGAAAAAAGAAAGGTGTAAATAGAAAATAGGAGGATGAATATCTAAAAATGGCTTGTCATTTGAGATCCACTTGTTCCTAGCTCACAGTGTGCCGATTTCTACTGAAATTTGTTTTGGAACGTTGATGTTATATATGCAAGAATACTCTATGCACAAAAATGGAAGGATACTTTGATTCCCACAATGGACAAATGGCTGCAAAAGTTTATGGAGTTAGCAGAGATGACCAAATTGACTGTTTTGATTAAAGAAAAGAATACATCTTTGTTTCTACTTGGAAACCACTTTTGGACTTTGTGCTTGAGGTGGAAAAAAATGAATTTGGGTTTTGCTGATTAGATAAGTTTGTTGTTATAGAAATGGTTAATATATATTATTATGTAAAAGTAAAAAAGTTGAGATTGTATGTTATTACCTTATTCTACACTAAAGTGCCGGAAGTCAATGGTTTTCCTTTTTTCCCCTCCTTTACCCTACACTTTTTCCTTTCCCTCCTCTCCTTTTCTCCTTTCCCATTATTTTAATTTTTCTTTGTATTTGTGTATTTTATATTTTGATAAAATTCATAAAAATTTGAAGTCAGTATGCTGATTTTTATTGTACATTCTTGAGCAGCAATTTTGTGTTAAGAGTTGTTATTACAAGAATAAGATACGTAAAATAAATGATATTCAGTTGTTGTTTTTAATGTGTGTGTATGTGTGCCTCCAGATAGATAGGTGCAACATTTAGTTTTAAAAGGCCTTTAAAATCGAACAGATAGGAAGGCACAGGCAGACACAATCATAATCATAATCCAATTCACCATAAAATGCGAGCTCTCACACTTTTAATAATGAAAATGTGTGGGTGGCCTCCACTGGATTGTCCCTGCATTTTGTGAGTGTTTATTAATAGTACACAATTGAAGAGAAAAATGGTTCTGTCACCGAGGTAAAAATACTGAATATTTTAAATGTGAAAAAAGCAATGTTCAGTTGACTCTTCAATCTACAAGCTGGCCTGCTGGGATGATATGCATGGTTATTAAGGCTGTGCGCTTCTGGGGATTCAGTCTTAAAGATGTACTTTACGAAAATGTGGAAGCACAAATGTAACATACTGCAACATATTAAAGCAGTCATGGTTTTTTTTTCAGGATCATAAAACTGCTGCTGAGAAGCTAAAAGATGTTTATAAGCTAAAGCAACTGGAGAGCACTAGGATTTCTTCTTCTCCTTTAGCAAATGGAAATGCTGTTTGCATATACATGGATTTCAATAAATTTTGATCACAGGAAAAACAGTTGTAAAGACTCAACTTCCTAGTTTCATAAATCTTTCAGGAGTTTTGAAAGAATATTGACTCTTTACATTTTTGTTGTGGAGATTTTAAAGATCTGCTGCCAGTCAGAATGATAAATCAACATAAGGCAACTTCATACTAATTTTTGTTGCTACTATGGCCCTTCAGATGATAATATGACAGTGACAAATGCCACCTGATTTATTGTATTTCATGTTTCACGCTAAGACTTAAGTCATGGAAGGTTTGCAAATTCCCCAACTTCAGTCAAGAGACCATAAAAGAGAGAGAGAATATATCCATGGTCTGTAATAACCATCAGACTTTGGAAAATCTTTAGAACCTGATTTAGATCATTCTATCAATACTATCAGATCTAATTTGGACTAATTGGTATTAGTTTAAGCTGTCCTGGCATTTTTTCCCCTAATATTCAATATTATATCTTTTAACTATTGGTTTTGTTTATGAGGAATGGGCCTTCTATACTTGTCATAAGGATGTCCATTCATTATATCTATTCCTATTATTAAGTGCTTTTTCAGGGCATTCAGATTTATTCTATCTTTATTGTCAGCTAAATCTGAAGTGATCTCATTAGACGTCTCTAAATATTGTTGCATTGTCTGTACAATCTGTAGTAAAATAACTACTTGTAATTAATATGTTTAGTGTAGCACATAGTTTTACCAATTTTGCCAATGTTGTCTTTTGGTCTATGACCACAATAATAAACGAACCTTTTAATGAGTATTTTAAAATGTTATTATTGAACAGCTTCTCAATCACCCTCAACTTCATTAAGACCTTAGGATGAGATAAGATAGAAAGTAAAAGGCTTTCTCATTAATGTATTGTGCAGTAAGCATTCTCTTTTTAACTCTAGTGGATTGTATAGTTCTTTGGCAAATGCAGACTCAAGAATCGCATTCTCTTCTTGTCTTCCACTTTTGCTATAACATATTGCTAATGGATTTGGAGTATTACCAAATAATTGTTGTTCTTGCTGGCAATGTATCTAGGGCTGGGAGAGAGGGGGAATTGAAAGCTTGATATAAATATTTGATTTTTACTGTTTGTTGAGCCACATCTGTTGTCCCCCACACCATGAATGAGAATGCAGGTGATTTCCTTCTGGCTATCACTGGATGGGGAGGAATGAATACTCTGGTAATTTTAGAACCCAGTGCCGTCAGATGCAAATGCATTGCTATTGTCAAGGGGGAAGCAAAAACAACAACAAAGCTTGCTTGCAAACTTTTATGCATAGTCCAGAAAGAACCTGTGATAGGAAAAGCAGCGGGAATCCCCTTGCCCTGATAGGGTTCCCTAACTGGTTTCTCAGGCAGGATTCCATTGCTTACAACAGGCTGGAAGCCATGGAAACAAAAAAAATCTGTGTGCAAAGTGAGATCCTGAGAGGGCAAGAAGGAATTTGGTACTCTGGCAATTGTAACTTATAAGCGGTCCTTTCCTAAAGAAGGCCATTAAGGAACAACTAGAGCTCTCTGTTTTTATGTGTGAATGAGTATGCATGTCTCTCTAGATGTGTTTGGGCAATTGTTGTCATATAAAGCTCAATATTATACAGACTGGGCAAAGACAGATTTTATAACCCAATTAAATATAGACAGAAAGGCCAGAGCCACAGACTGAGTAGCGTTTGAAAACCTTTATGTTTTGTAGATCCCAGCTGATAAAAGGGAAGGAAGGAAGGAAGGAAGGAAGGAAGGAAGGAAGGAAGGATATCTAAAATAAGTAGCCTGGCTTCATTTCAGCCATAACAGTTCATAGTAACTGTGAAGCTATTCAATGCCTCTCTTTCATTCTCATATTCTGTTGATATTTTCCATAGCTTTTCAGCTTCACAAGGGACATCAAGTAGTGATGACTGAATTTTGAGGTTGCATTAAAGATAACACTGCTTTCTCCTTTTCTGCAATGGATTATCTTTCAGATGTCTTTGGTTATGAAATTGTAGTTTAACATATCCGAAGAGAAGGCTGGTCAAGAGATTGTAGCCCAGAATTGGAAAAACTGACCTAAACTGACCTAAAACTATTATAATGCTTTCAGGTAACTATGAATATTAACAGTTATATGGGCAGTGTATAGCGGCTGTAGGAGGCAATGAGGAAAATGTAGAATGTATATTGAGCTAGAAGCTCCTGCTACCCTAGACCCACAAAATAGGCACGTTTAGACATTCCAACCAAGTTACATAATTTGATTGCTGCATAGGTTGCTTTGAAATGAATGCTGGAATTTCTCTACTTAGTGACTAAAAATCTTTTAACTTGTTACAGTATTGTAAGTTAGGGAAAGAATAATTTCTTTTTCATTTCCATTTATTATGTTCTAGGAAGGTGAGTTGCTCATGTGAGGACATTCACTTAAAAGAGAGATTTGTCAGCTTTATTGCTTCCTCTTTTTAGCATCAGCCTGGCTGCCGAAATTTGGATTCCCTTTTTATTGAGGGACTGATAATTCCAAAGATGCTGCTCTGTTTTTAATATGACAGAATAATTTGGCCTTTTAGTACAAATTCTTGCTGTGTTTGAATGCTACCTGTGCCAGAATGTAGCAATGAACCCTCCAGGGCTGGATCAGATTTCTTCTGCAGTGGAAGTTAAACAGAATTAAAGGCATATAATCAGCTGATACTCCGGAATTTACTGCAGATTTGCGGGGGGAATACTAGATGCTCTCAGGCTCTATTAAAATCAATAACAGTGGATTTTTTCTGCTTTATGCATTAACAAAGATTTTCTTCTAGGGCTGCCAAACTAGTTGTTCTATTTTACTTTATTTTATTTTTATTTTATTATTGCATTGCGGACAATGTGATGCAAAGAATAGACGAATGGGATGATTTTCTCTCAATAATTTTTGCCTATCATACCCTTTCCTGATCTGGTGTATTCCAGATATGTTGGAGTATTTTTCTGGAAACTGGAAAAGGATGATAGATATGCTAAATATGAAAAATGAATGGTGTTTCATGGAAGAATATGGATTGTAAATTGTTGGTTTTTACGTAGATGTTGCATGAATAGAATGATATTAGGATTCATGATTTATAAGTAAAGCCTATGGTATGAATCCTGTTTGGGACAGTAGATACCAAATTCAAGTGAATGATTGCAGTTTGGGAAGAATGCAGAAATCTTGTCTGGTATTTCTAGTAGCAATAGCAATAGCACTTAGACTTATATACCGCATCCCAGTGCTTTACAGCCCCCTCTAAGCGGTTTACAGAGTCAGCATATGGCCCCCAACAATCTGGGTCCTCATTTTTACCAACCTAGGAAGGATGGAAAGCTGAAACAACCTTGAGCCACTCAGAATCGAACTCCTGGGAGTGAGCAGTGAGTTAGCCTGCAGTACTGCATTCTCCAGCATGATTGGATGGAGAATCCACAAATGGGTTGTCTTAATCTTCCTGCTCCAATAAGACTAAGTCTGAAGTGTAGATATGCCTCTGCTGTGCCATCTGCACCCCAGTTTTAGACTGGGGCTCTGTGAATAACAGAATAACAGAGTTGGAAGGGACCTTGGAGGTTTTCTAGTCCAACTCCCTGCTCAGGCAGGAAACCCTATACCATTTCAGACAAATGGCTGTCCAGTCTCTTCTTAAAAACTTCCAGTGTTGGAGCATTCACCGCTTCTGGAGGCAAATTGTTCCATTGATTAATTGTTCTAACAGGAAATTTCTCCTTAGTTCTAGGTTGCTTCTCGCCTTGATTAGTTTCCATTCATTGCTTCATGCAAATAATGTATATCTATTCGTAGCCCCTGTCTTAGAACAAGTGGTTTAGTCTTACTGACTCAATTATTACTGTTACAAGGTTCAAGAATCATATAAGTATTCAAGGTTGATTGACTGATTGATTTCTGTGTCATTTTTCAAATAGATACTGGGTTCTTCCTTGCAGCCGCATTAAAGTGTTTTTGTCCAGCTTTTGAGACAGAAGAACAATATACTGGCACATTTTGCGTATCGTCCATTGATTATTCCTATTCATTGGCCAATAATTGGTGCTGTCTTTACTGTTTTAATGCAAAATAAGTTAAAGAAAGTGCTACATTCTCCTGAATGTATTTACCCTCCCACCGAATGTTATCAAATAGCAGGAAAAACATTTACTAACTATTGTTTCTAATGCGGGGTAGGTTTGGGGTCCTGAAGGAAGCAAATCTTGAGAAGAGGTAGAGTTGTAGGTTTAGCCTGTTTCAAATCTTGCTCTGTTTTTGTGCAAGTAATTTATGTAGATGCTTTCAAAGAGACCTAAATGTAGCTGATGGTCCTGCTTAGGTACAAACAATTTAGAGGGCACTTTACCAGCAGTGATTTAAGAAGTGTCTTGTGCCTGCACATTTGTGCCCAGCGGCCAAGAGAAAGACCTTAAAGTGACCATGGTGTAACTTCAAGAGAGAGAGATGCGTTTGTTTTACAAACTGTGAGTTTAGAACAGTACTTTCCCAAACTTTTTCCTTCATTGCCCCAAACCACTTATCAAAAAGTTTTATTGAACTTTGCAAACCAGTTGTAAGTCCCTTTTTTTCAGCACCATTGTGGACTCTGCACAGCCGGCGAACGAATGGTCATAACCTGAGGACTTCCTGTATTATAAAAACAAGACCACTACATGATCTTTATGTCATTTCAACACATTACCATTGGTAAACTCATTGACTTTCATCTTAATAGGAATAGTTTGGAAGATTTTTGAATATATTTCAGTATCCATGGCAATCTTCAAGTCACTTTAAATGCCCTGTTGTGATGGATAATGGGTAATTTTGGGTAACTTACCCAGATATGGGAAACACTGGTTTAGAGGGACATGCACACCCATGGTTTAGGCAGCACATGCACACCCATGCAGCAGGTATGACAAATATACTGAAAGAAGCACTGCAAAAGATTTAGTGGCTGTTAACAGGTACTGCAAGTCTGGATTATTGCCAAGTCAGATGGGGATATAAAGACATAATTGTATAAAATAGACTCTTCAATGCATTTGTTTTAATAGGATGGCATTCTCAAATTAGCAGTAAAAAGCAAAATAATTTATTCTAAACACCATTAAGTGGTTGCTGAAGGAAATGAGATGAGTATAATAGAAATCTTGTGTGTCACCTAGCATTCTCAGAATTGGAGTAATCCTCTTGAGGATACATAAATCTGAAAAAAATGTTGAATTAAGTCAAGCAGAAGAAAGGAAAGAGGAGGTACGAAGAGAAAACTCCAGTTTAGACCCACACTATGTAGATATACTGTACATATCCTCAATTTAAAAAGACTAAAGCAAATGTGCTATAATTTTTCCAAGCAGAATTTATTATTTAGTTTATTTATTAAATTTATATGCTGCCCATTTCCCCAATAGACCAACTTGAATTTGATCTAGAAACATATATGAGGAATTAAAGCTTGAAAACCTGAGCTTCTCTGGAACATTATAATAGCCTAACTTGGTTTTCACTGATTGTCCTTCATTATATACAAAAAATATCCCTTTGAAATGCAGATTTTCCTTTATTTTGCATAGTCTTGTAAGCCTGAAATAATGATCTTTAACAACAAAAAAAAAAAAGAGTGAAAATGATTTGCCAGCCTATGTGTGCACATGGTTTTGGGGCTTTCCTATGTTCTGATACTGTCATATTTGAATAATTGTAATAACATGGGCATAATATCTTTCTCAGGTAAGGAACAGGAAATCCCATATGTTTTTTTAAAAATAGATATTTTATTAAGTTTTTATAGTTACAAATCTTTAGTGCTTAGTAAACAACGTGTTGTCTGGGTTCACATATTTAACATTAATAGTAATGCAACTTCCATTTCTACTCTCTACTCCATTTTTCTAGCCATTTATAAAAATTATCCCATGTTTGAAAATATTCTGTATCTTCTTTCCCTTTCATTTTCAATGTAAGCCTGTCCATTTCCGCACAATCCAAGATTTTCCTAATTATATCTTCTTCTGATGGTGTTTCTTCATTTTTCCAATACTGTGCAAATGTAATTCTTGCTGCTGTTAATACATGTAGTATTAAATATATACATTTTTTGTCATAGTTCTCTGTGATTATACCTAGAAGAAATAGTTCTGGCTTAAAAGCTACATGTTTTCTTAACATTTTCTCTAACCACATGTGTATTTTTGACCAATTTTTTTTTTCTTTAGGGCATGTCCACCAGAGGTGATAGTACGTGCCTGGCTTTTGCCTACATTTCCAACAATTTAATATTTTTAAACATTTTTGCTAATCTTGCAAGTGGTAAATATCATCTATAAAACATTTTATATAGATTTTCTTTATAGGTAGTTGCCTTTGTTATTTTATAGTTTCCTTCCCATAAAAAAATTTATAGAGTTTCTTAATCAGTTTTTCATATGATAACAATAGTATCTGGTCAAACACTGTTTGATCTTTATAAAGACCATATGTTTTAGCATCTTTTTCATATCTCATTTGCCCTGTTCTTCCAATTCTTGTTTAGTTTATAATTTCCCATCAGTATTCAAAATGTCTCTGTATGTCACAAGTTTCTCATAGTTGATTAAATTTGGGTGGACAAATGCTTCCATTGTCGAGGTCCATCGTGGTATTTTCATATAAATTTTCATTTTTATCTTTTCCCATGTCAAAAGCAAGGCATTTCTTATATAATGATTTTGAAAGTATTTATGGATTTTGTTCTTCCCATACCATAGAAAAGCGTGCCATCCAAGTTGTAGGTCATGTCCTTCTAAGTATAGTAGCCTTTTGTGTCTAAGGGTTATCCACTCTTTTAACTATGTTATGCAGTAGAGAAGCCAGTCTGGTAGCCCAAATCCTCCATTTTCTTTCATTTCTTGTAGCAATTTCAGTCTTATTCTGGCTTTTTCCCCTTGCCAAATAAATTTCAAAATCAATGCATTTAGCTCGTCAAAAAAAAAATCTCTAATTTTATAGGTATTGTTTGGAATAGGAAAAGTAGTTTTGGTAAAATATTCATTTTCACTGTCGCTATTCTTCCCAACATTGATAATTGTAAATTTTTCCACTTTTCCAAATCTAGTTTTATTTGTTTTAATAGTTTAAGATAATTATCTTCTTTTAATGTCGCACACCTTGCTGTTAAGTATATCCCCAGGTATTTAATTTCTTAACTATCTGGAGATCTGTCTTTTCTGACAGTTGGTTTTTTTGTTTATCTGTAAGGTTTTTGACTATCGCTTTAGTCTTATTTCTGTTTATTTTCAATCATGCTACTTCTCCAAATTCTTCAATCTTTATCAATAATTTAGGGCTTGTCTCCAAAGGATCTTCTAATATGAACACCAAATTGTCCGCTACTGCTTGTAATTTATATTTTTCATCTTTTATCTCCATGCCTTTAATTTCAGGGTCCTGTCTAACATTTCTATTCAGCACTTCTAGAGTTAAAACAAATAATAATGGAGATAGTGGACAACCTTGTCTTGTGCCTTTTTTAATATTAAAATTCTCTGTAAAATCTCCATTTACAGTTACTTTAGCTGTTTGTCTATGGTAAATTGTTTTGATTATATTTATAAAGTTTTCTCCAAAGTCCATATAGTTTAATTGTTGTATCATAAATTGCCAGTTGACATTATCAAAAGCTTTCTGCGCATCTAAGAAAATTAATGCCATTTGTTTCCCTGGATGCATTTCGTAATATTCCAGAGTATCTAAAATCATTCTTAGGTTGTTCTTTATTTGTCTCTTTGGTAAGAATCCATTTTGGTCTGGATGTATAAATTCAGTCAAAAATCTCTTCATTCTTTCTGCTACTATTGAAACAAAAATTTTGTAATCCACATTTAGTAAAGATATTGGTCTATAATTCTTTATCTAAGTCAAATCTGAACCTTCTTTTGGTATTAAAGTAATGTTGGCTTCTGTCCATGAATTTGGTAGTTTGGCCTCCACTAAAACTTCATTACATACTTCTTGCATTAATGAGCTTAGTATATTTAGCTTTTATAAAATTCTGCAGGTAGCCCATCTGGGCCTGGTGTCTTGTCATTTTTTTTGTCTTTTTATGGCTTCTGTCAGCTCCATCATTGTTATTTTTTCATTTAACATGTATTTGAAGTTCTCTGGAATCTTTGATAGGTTAGCATTTTCTATATATTGCCTTATTGGACAGAAGGCAGCAAACGGGGCTTGCTGAGGGTCAAGCCGCATTTGCTGCCGCCACCGCTGCCACCCTCGAAGCCGGCGATCAGCAGGGCCCCATCACGGGAGGCACCAGGGTCTAGCCCTACAAAGCCCACCTTCTCACCCGAGCTGCCCGGATACACGCTCACGTTGCATGACTTCTGCAGTGGCGGCGGCTCAGAGGCCTATCGTGGGCTCAGAGGGGGACTATTGGTAAAAATAGTCTGGGGTAGCAGATGTTCATTTGTTCTCGCCCTCCTTGAACTTTCTGTGGATTTTGGTATCATTATTTTGGTATCCTGTTGGAATGACTTGGATGCTGGAGCATGGTGCTGCAATAGTTCCACTCTCTCCTCCGAGGTCCATTTCTATCAGTGTTGGGGATTTGCAGAGTTCCACAGGGCTACTATCCCCATACTCCTGTTTAATATTATATATGTATATATTTGACAGCATAGAATTAATAATATCAGCTTACATCTCTATTCTACCAAGTGATGCTGTTAAGGTTCTTTCTCAGTGACTGAAGGCTCTGGCGGGCCTGAACAGAGAGAAACAGGCTCTGATTCAAACTTAGCAAGATCTCATGTCTGTAGAACTGGGGAGTCCCCAGATCTGGGGATTTACCATATTTTATTTTGAGTAGGGCAGGACTTCCTTAGACAGAGTGGGGTGCAATTTAATGATCCCCCTGGTCTCAGTTCTGTTTGAACAACAGATGATAGACATGGCTAAGAGCTCCTTTCCACAGCTCCATCCTGCAGGCCAGTTTCACTTCCAGTTACAGTCAGTCATGTTTCGGTCATATACTTTCTCTTAAATAAATTCATTCCAAAAACTTTTTTTGCCTTCGTTTGGCAAAGCGTGAGTAACCTCTCAGGTCTTTTGTCATTGACCAATTTAGTTTATTTTCCCAGTGGTTCTGATTGGTTATTACAATAGATATATGGCTACAAGTGCAATAATTGGTTAATGCTACTTTGCACATCTTTCCTTTAAATGTACAGATATTCTTCACTATCCTACAGTGATCTTCCATAGACCTAGGGCATTTTTTTTTTTTAAAAACTAACTCATATTATATATGCATGCAGTAGGGAGAGATTTACAGTTAGAAGTATATCCTCATCTTTAAATTAAAATTTTAATTAAAATAGAAAAAAATGTATAGGCAGTTTAAGGAGGGGGGAGGTGATTAAGAGCTTCTTTTCAACTTGGTTTCTAGTTTGTTCCCTTAAAGAAGAAAGAGTGTGCGGTTGGCATCCATGACAGCATCTACAGAGTTGTTTTTCTGACTGAAAAGTGTACTACATCTTATTTTTCCCCAGTCTTAATGGCTGTAAAGCTTCTGCTGTGCCAAGCAGCATTAATGACTCAGTGAAAGTTGCATTTGTTTTTTGGATTCTCCCTTGATTCCTTTTCTAGTTAGTTATATAGCATGAGTCCCACTTATTTTGGAAACTGGGAAATCAAAGAGCTTTCATTATGATGAATGCAGCAAAACAGCATCAGTTACAAAACAAGGACGTGAGAGCTGCATTTTCATTTTGAACCGCATTTGAAAAAAAAAATTATGTTCAGCACTCCTGTCAAGGCAATGCAGCAATTTCTGATGACATTACATTTCACAACAACATAACCTGTATTCCTGTTTGTGGCCATCTGTGCAATCGGTGAGATGTGGAAAAAGAGGAAGGGATTTCTAAGCACGGAGAACTGGTGGACATTTTTACACATGCCACTGTGTGGAAGTGGGCACCTCTGTCACTTAACCCTATTACCCAAATTATGTCAATGTCAGTAGAATAACAGGGATCCAATTGTGTTAGAGCAGAGATGCCCCAAAGACATCTTAATTTTTAAGAATTGTCCACACAAGCAGTATAAATTTTGGCCAATACCCAGACAAAAATTGTCTTGCTTAATCCATCCTTAAATCTGCTGTGTACAGTTCTCTGGTTCCAACGTTAGCTAGATATTTCATGAATCAAGGAAGGAAAACTGGTGGCAATCATTCATCCCAGCATCCTATACTCAGAAATATACTTCCAATTATTCATGAAAATTCCATTTATGGAATGCTTCTAATAATGGCGGATAGACAGCAATTATTCAATCTATCCCATAAGACCTGGTCAATCCTTAATAGGATTAGGACTCAACATGGCAAGTGCGCTAGTCTCCCTAAATGGGGAAAGCTCTCTCTTGGGAATGTATCTGTGGTGCTTCAAAGCAGACCATGTGACATGGAGACTTTTTGTATGCAACTCCATTATGTATTGAGTATATAAATAGTCTACCTTTGAATTTGTAAATAGAATAAATAGTTCAATGTTTGCTCATTGAGAGTGTAATTGTGATATGCTTTTTAACATTTTTGCCATGCACTAAATACATAAATGTGTACAGGTAGTATCTATGAATTTGAAAATGTTCTAAGCTGCTTTAAATATTAAGTTACTACATAATCACACATTTGGGAATAAGGAAATCCATTCAGTTTTGGATAAAATATATTCTTGTGTTCAAATACAGCTGTCATATTATGAAAGCAAGGCCTTTCCCTTGACTGTGTTCAAGAGAATGGTATTTTCAGAACTATCCTGTCTTATCCCATCCTCCCTCTCAGATGTATTAGCAAACCACTGAGCTTCAAGAGACAAATCAGCTTCACTCCTCCCAGCGCATTAAGGAGGCTTTAGGTTACAATTCATTTTACAATTTGAGCTACGTGGGTTTGATTTTGAAATGGGTTTTCTACTTCTTTGCAATATTGATAATCCAAAACCAGTCAAGTAGTTGATTATCTTACTGGGGAAAAACCAGAAGGGATGGAGGAAATGGAGGTCACGGTTCAACTTCTTTCGGGAATTAAGTCTTTAAAAATAAGGCTAAATCCTTCATTTGAAGTGGACTCACTTGGTTACCCTACTGTAACTCTTTGCATGATGCTCTGCAGTTTTTTTTAAAATCTATTTTCCAGGACTGTGACGGATTCCTTTTCCTCTCTTTTCTCTTTTCTTTGTCTAGCTTTCATGTATAACCATAATTGTCATGCTGGCATTATATGAAACTGAAGAATGTTGATGTATCTTTGAACTGAATTCCCATTTTTCAGGGATGGGAGTAGAAGAGATTTATACCGGTAGTTGAAATTCTGAAACTGGTCTCTGTGATAGGAATTTAATGGTCTGTGTTGTGTGTTATTTTAGTGTCTGTCTGTCTGTCTGCCTATCTATCTATCTATCCATCCACCCACCCACCGACCGATTTATCTGGACGTAAAGTAAGACACATTCAACTTATTGAGGTTTAACGTCTGAGGAAGCATTATAGAATTGTTGTGTAATAAATATTGAGATTTTATGCAATGGCAATTTAAATGTGTGTAATTCTCTCTTAACATTAGACTCCCAGCTATTACTCATGGTTCAGGATACAACTGTGACACTTTGCTAATTGTACTGGGGAGTACTTTGGCACACAGTCATGTTATTTCAGAGTAGTGTGAAAACTTCCCATGAAAAGTACACTTGCAACTAGAAACACACCAGTAATTTGGGGGTTAGAGATCAGAAGAACCATCCTACTCAATAGACCTGAAGGGTAACGAAAAGATGGATAATAATACTGCTCAGTCTTTCCCTTTCCAATTCGTTGTCCCTTAGCATTTTCTGACTTGGTGAATAGCAAGCTCATTATAAGAAATATTTTAAAAATATTTTTAAAAAGATTTTTTTTTAAATTCATGTGTTACGCTCAGCTGCAGCTTTTGTTGTGGGTAAAGTTACAGATGAAGATTCTTAGTTTTATTGTTCCCTTAAGTATATTCCCCTCTTTTTAATTTGCCTTTTCCCTTTTCTTTGTTTATGGAGGAATATTCTTGGCTTAGTTTACTACCAAACGTATTTCTGACTAACTCACCTGCCTATTTTTTTTATAGTACATTACTTTTTATTGTTCAATAGTTAACTTAATCTTCTGCTACCTAACCTAGGCCTACCCAGCCACCTAAGTCAGTTACGCCTCTTGAGGCCTTAAGCAGCATTTAAGTAAATACATTACCTTGTTGGCCTGCAGCACTTAGCGAAATTTCATTCTTTATGAGGTGATGTGGCCTCTCAAATTAATCATGAATATCCACTGAATTTTCTTGGGCTCCAGGAAAGAATCCATTTTATTATTTCATTTTTCAAGGCATGTACAAAATTATAATTCCCAAGTTTTGTGTCAGCTATAAAGGCTGTTTTATAAAAGACGATAACAAGGTAACAAGCTAAACGATTGCATGTTTGAACATGGGATAAGCAACAAGTAATGCGGATAACTGCAGGTTCTGATTAACTTTCAGAGACATAACCGACATTCCTCTGAATAGAAGAGAACAAATGATATTAAAAAGGGTGGCTAAAATAGATGCACTTCCCGGTCAATGTTTTGTTGATTTGGCTATATTAATTCTCCAGTTACTTTGAAGTTACAGTGCTTTTGGTTACTGTGTATTATAATTTCAATAACTATAAGGCTGCAGAATTGTTGAAACGAATTGATACTGATCTTATTTGACTGCCAAGTGTGTTGCAAAATAGTTCTGGGCTTGAGAGTGTATGTATGACATTTATGTGTATGTCTATAGACACGCACACAGAGAAAGAAGAAGTTATGATGAATGTATCCATGCTTCCTTTTCTCTAAAGTATTTGCATGTGCAGGAGTCTTCAGGAGGTATCCTCTGGAATTAGAATATTATTAACTTGTTTTCATTACTGTTGCTACTAATGAAATCCTAATGTAAACCTTATGGTATAATTCCACCAGGAAAAACGTTCAGTGGCAAGTTGTGTGGTACAGTACTAGCCTTGGCAAAATTAATTCCAAGAAACACAGGTGGCAAATAATAGGTAAGCCTGAAATTTGGAAGAGCAGCTGCCAAAATATATAAACCTGTGCTAGGTAGACCATACTGTAGATATAGTTATCTCTAAGATAGCAGTAGAACTAAAACAATGCAAGGTAGAGTTGAGTTAAGGCCATTTGTTTAACAACCATTTGAAGTTACAGCAGTGCTGAAAGAAAGGGATTTACAACCAGTCCTCATACTTATGACTATTGCATAATCCTGTTGGTCATGCGATTGCTATTCAGGCGCTTAGCACCTGACATGTATTTATGACCGTTACAGCATTCCAGGGCATGTGATTGTGATCTCTCCTGCTGGCTTTTGAAAAGCAAAGTCAATGGGGAAAGCCAGATGTGCTTAATGAACCTTGGTGATTTTCTTAAGGACTGTGGCGAAAAAGATCATAAAATCAGATGCAATTCACTTAATGACTGCATCGCTTAGTGATGGAAGTTCCAGGCACAATTGTGGTTGCAAGTTGAGGACCATCTGTAGTTATTCAATTACTGAGTGTAGCAATTCTTCCTGCTCTTTTAAAATATATTAGCCCATCCAACAATGCACATTATTATTTTTTTTAAAAAATATGAGCAGATGGAAGATTTTGCTTTGCTTTGATTCAAGCAGAACACTGTAGATATTCATGGCAGATTCCGCCTGAAAGTGATGGTGATGAGGTCACTCATCCCTGATTAGTATGAAATGATCCAATCCAAGTGCTTAACGAATGGTTAACTGCCTGGTCATGAAATGATCAGGAGAAAGACGGAATCTGTCTGTACGGCGTCAAATGCATGAAATGATAGAGTAACTATTTTCTTTAGCCATCTTCTGTATTCAAAGTCAAAGACAGATTTCTTTCTCAGCAATTTTTGGCTTTTTATTACTATCGTAATATTTAATGTTGAAAAGATATAGCATCCAGCCCTTCCTTTAATGTGAGCTCCATATAGTATAAGCATCTCCAACCTTTTCTTTTAGAACATCAACTCCTATAACCCCTGGGCAACTTGAGAATATTTTTTTTCCTGTTAACTCTCTTTTATTTTCCACAACTTGCTATCAGCATTTCTAATGCTTTTTATGACTAGATTTTAAAAGTGAGCTCAGATGATTTTCAGGTCCTAGCTTAATCTGTTTATGGCTACAGATTTGAAAAGACCAAGAACATACGTACAATCTAGAGTATAAATTGGAGCTGTGGTGACGCAGTGGGTTAGAATGCAATATTGGAGGCTGCCACTGTCCACTGCCAGGATTTCAATCCTGACTGGCTCAAGGTTGACTTAGCCTTCCATCCTTCCAAGGATGGTAAAATGAGGACCCAGATTGTTGGGGTCAATATGCTGTCTCTGTAAACTGCCTAGAGAGTGCTGTAAACTCTATGAAGTAGTATATAGGTCTAAGTGCTATTGCTAGTACTAGCTAGAGGGGTAGAGAAATAGTCAATCCAAAGGTCAAGGTCAAATTACTCTCCGTTTAATTCAAGAAGGCAAGAGCAAATGAATGTAAGTTTTTAGGCAGCATTAGAATTATACACTAGGAAGCAAGGTTGTACATAAAACCATGTACAAAGCTTTTTTTAAAAAAAAAATTAAAGGGGCTCCATCATTTGCAAGTTTCATGCAACTGGATGAAATGACTGGTTATACAAATCCATGCTGAGATAAGTCCAGTCTCATTGCAAAGGCCATAGAAATATAGTTTGCTTAGTTTGTGCTCCAGACTGCAAGATCTACAAGGCCATGAAGGGGAGCTAGGCTCCTCTTGAATGTACCTTTGTTCCAGGACATTCTTCTCTGCTGAGCAGTTTAGCTTTTCCCTGTTTTTGGATATTCAAGTTGGCAGTAGATATGTTCTCAAATGCTGAGATGCTGAACCTATAAGTCTGTGTTGGAGTCTTGGACCCAGAGTTCCAGCTAGTAGGGATTGATTTTGGTCGGTTTTATTCCAGACCTGGTTCATGTGGCACAGAGAACTTGGCAGGACGGCTTGATATGTCTGCTCTGTGGCACTTGATCAAAAACAATTACTCAGGTTCTCGGAATAAAGCAACATTGGATGAATTCAGTTACCCTCTTTTTATCAGATGCACCCTTAAAGGGTAATGCACCCTTAAAGGGTTATTATCATTTTTGTAGAGCTGACATCTTACTTGTATAATTGAACAGGTAGATGGATTAGTCTCATTTGTTATCTGATCCTGTATTTGCAGTGTTGACCTAAAAACAGGGTCTTGGTATGGTGAGCATGATTTTATGCATGCTTAAATTGTTATTATTTGTCATATTGTATTTTCTTGCATTTTATTTCTAACCTCACAAAAGGAAACCTTCTGTTCTACTTCAGGAAGCCATATGCTAAAATAGAAGATCAGCCTTTATCTGGCTGGTGAAAATAACTCTTTAGCATCTTCAGTTCCCAAAATACTAAAGACTGTTATTTTTTAAACAGAACTAACTTATAGATTTTCACTCTTTTTTTTTCTTAAGGATAATATTGCCTCCCAAGTATAGAAATATTTCTTGCTTCTTCCAGAAGAATTTCCACATGGTTTGCCCACCTACATTTGAAGTGGTCATGGCCTTTATATAAATCACAATGATGTTTGCCGTTTGATCCTTGAAACTCAGCATGACACAAGTTAACTTGTGGACTTCCTCTTGAGTACACTGCTAGCTATTGATTTTATGAACGGGTGAGATGTGTGGAGAGTCCATCATCCTCAGGGGGATTGTCATGCCATGATGTGACATGTTTTGAGGCATCCTCATAGAGCACCAAAACAGAAACTTGTGTCAAATCAGTGTGGTTATTGGGGAAAGCCAGAGTGAGGGCAGAGAAAAAAAGAAGAAGGAAGAGTTCATTGCTGCTTTTTCAGAGAGCAAGCATGTACATTTCCAGCTCATTTGATCTCCATTTTAGAGCATAATGAGTTCTGAAAGCTGCAAAACAATAAAACAAATACAAATCATGGAAACTAATCATGATGAATTTATCATACGGAGAGCCAGTGTGGTGTAGTGATCTAGGTGCTGGAGTAGAAACTGGGAGTCCTGCCTTAGGCATGGAAGCCAGATGGATAACATTGGGCCAGGCCCCTCTCTCACCCATCCCACCATATAAAATAGGAGACAGGAGCATTCTGCATGCCACCTGAGTTGTATAAATAAAAGTGGGATATAAATATAATAATATACACATACCCTCTGATTTCTGTGATTGATGTTCAGGCGCTGACTATAAAAAAAGACCCACTTTTGAAAAGACAAAATGGATGGATTCAGAATGCCAGACAGCAGAGTTTAAAAGCTCTACTGATATCTCTTTGAGAATCTCACGTATGTCTCTGATGTTGTGATAGGAAGTGGACTAAATCAAACTGTCATCTCTCCTCATTCTAAATACGGTTATTTGCAGACAGTTATTCTTTTGCTTGCTTTATTAGTTGCTTTCAACTGCTTCTTGGCATTTGGCCAGTCCCTCTGGCCTTCTTAGCAAGAATGATACATTTTAAATGATATTTTTAAACTCAGCTATGTTTTCACCAGTGGAATTCTTCTTAAATATATACATTATTAAGAACTAGGTTTATTTTTAGTACAGCAGTTGCAATTACTGTACTATGACACGTTGGGGTCTCTTCTCTCACTGTTACCAAGGAAATTCCTCAGTGCATATCATATTTATGTACCCTAGAAATACCTTATTTTTCCCCGTGATCCCTTAATAAATCTATATGGAGGTACTACATTAAGAAAGGACTTGGTTCCTTCTTGCAAAGATATTGTTTGTCTCTCCATAAGAGTCAATAGGTGTACAGATTGGTAATGTTGCTATTATGCTATGGTGTTTCCTCAACATTAAACTAATACATGATGAGGGAGAGAGGGAGGAAGGGAGAGAGAAATGGAGGCAAGGGCTAAAATTTTACTAGCCCAATAGAATATAGTACAAATGAAGTATGCAGAGTGAATGTATACATCTGTATACATATATTATTGTATTATTAAACATGAGGTTAGCCCTCTTTTATATTCTTTGCAGCAGAACTTTTTATAAATAGTACATGCACGGTAACATTCAAAGACCAGCAGAGAAGGGAAAATAAAATAATAAAATAAAATAAAATAAAATAAAATAAAATAAAATAAAATAAAATAAAATAAAATAAAATAAAATAATAAATAAATAAAAATAAAATAAAATAAAATAATAAAATTAAAATAAAATAAAATAAAATCAGGGTCAATATGTGAAAGTGGACATTACCAAATAGGAAGAATAACATTATTTGTGAATGAATAGAAGGGAGCAATTGCAGATAATGACACCAAGACTATAGTGTGTCTGCACGGCAGAGGAAAAATGACACTTTTTTGTCATCCTGTTGAAAGTCCCAGTGATTTCCCCCCCATATATTTGAGTTCTCATCATGGTAGGTAAGGGACTGATACTATGGTTCTTACCTGCTGCTCTAAAAGAAACCATGCTTCTAATGTGAAAAAAAAATGTGAGAGATTAGCCATTATAGAATTTCTGTATATTTTGATTTAGTTCTACCCATTTGCTCTGAGAGAGGACTGTGCTCTGAAAAGTGGGACAAGCTGTCTGTCTGAATGGTTAAAGGTAGCATTGAAAAAGACCACAACAAGCTTCCTGCCAGGCAATTTCTGCCATTAATTTGCCAAGCACCTCTTGTGCTCTTGTGAGAAGACAGTGTTCTTCCTATTTCTCTTAAATTTGACAAATGGTTGAATTTATACATTTGTTTTGTCTCCTGGCTCAGACATAACATAGACTTCTTTCTCATTGTTTTGACTAGCTTGTATCACACTGCCATAAAACAGGTATGGCAACAGCTCCTGCACAATAGAAATAAACATGTTTTGACACCTTCTTCACTAATTTCTTGACTATACCTGGCTTTTTTTTTTTTTGACTGAAGGAGGTGAGAGAGGACCTAATTGTGTAACAATGAAGGGCAAAACATTTTCAAAATAAGAAATGCAGTGAAGAGTTGTAAACGTGTCTGTGAACCATAAAACAGAAGTGATAAATTGTATTGGTCTGTGTTCCTTGTGTGTGAGAGAAATTGTAGCTGGATGAATAATCAGAATCATGCTGTGAAGGCTCCTAGCATGACTGCTTCAGAATACAGCTGGGGGCTCCTTTATGTGTAAAAGTTCTCTACCAACAATTCCCACATTTGGTGTCCCCTATATGTGTATGACTACAGGCCTGTCAACGTCAGCCAGCATGATAAGCATCTGGAGCTTAATGGTTTAGTGACAGTAGATTTAGAAAGAGCATATTAGCACATATAACTCTGCTACAGCCTTTGACCTGATGCTTGCCTTGTCCTATTTTAAATTTTGCAATTCCCATCTCACATAGGCCCCCAATTTCGAATTCTGCTAATTCAGTTTTCCACAGCCTTGCTTTGGTGTTCTGCAGAGTGATGAACTTCGTCTCCTAGAATTCGCAGTAAAAGCCACAGTAGATAAAAGAATTTTGGCAGCTGATGTTCACACTCTAAAATAGTGGGAATGCTGGACTGGTTCTAAGAAAGGCACTTTGCTATTCTCCTAACTGTATGGCTTACATCTTAAACTGCTCCTTGGAGATACCATGAGGCTAATTTTATGGGAAGAGGGGTGTTTTGTGGTAAAGTTCTGTCATAGTTTCCATTGAAAGGTGGTAATTTAAGTTATCTAAGCACCAGACTAGATACGATGACAGATCTTTCTTTTAAATATGCCCCAATCAAATTAAACTAATGAGTAGCAGTTAACCATCGGTGTGCAGCTGTTAGCACTCATTCGTTTCCTGCTGTTGTATATCTGAGAATAAGATGGAAAATCTGTAGCATACACAGGAGTATATAGAAAATTGAATAGATAATTTTACAGCAATATCTTCAGTATCTTTGTACATTATAAGGAAGTAGAGAAGAGACTACAAGCAAAAATAAACAATAGCTCATTTTCTTGCATTTTTCTATCTGATTATTTTTATGTCTGGCGCTATAGTACAGCATTACATTTAATTTCCCATTCCCATTCTGTGTTAGTAATGCAGAAAAGGGTGACAAGAATTCATTCACAATCCCTCTCCCTCCACTTATATCCACCTACACAAACTATTACAAGTAAGGTCAGGTTACATTTGTTTTTCTTCCGTTCTCTTGTGTCCAATTCTCAGAGGCTGCCTGCAGTTTTTTTTAGCAAGTTTTTTCAGGAGTGGTTGGCCCTTGCCTCCTTCCCGGGGCTGAGAGAAACAACTAGCCCAAGGTCACCCAGTTGGCTTTGTTCCCAAGGCGTAACGAGAATTCATGGGCTGGGACAAAATGCTACTTGTTAGAGTTTGATGATTAGAGCTCTATGATTGTTGGCTTGGAATTTGTGCCTAGAAGGTGAGGGGAATCCCGATGCATTTTTCCTTAACAATTCTTACGGATCCATATATCCGCTATGTAAGAATCAACAAGAACCAGCTCTTCCCATTTCCCCAAGTGGTTTGTTTTTACTGAATCTTCCTTTCTCTTTTATCTCATTTACAGCTCCATATTTAATAAATGGCCTTAAAGAAAGTGAGAGGTAGTACTAGCATTCTTAAACATTTAGGACATCGGGAAAGGTGATTCAGAAAGCAGTAGTATAAAGGATAGTTAGCCAAAATAAAAATAAATGCTCCTCTCCCCCAGTGCTCCTGAAAAATACAATAATTTGCCCATGAACATTGATGATTTTGAAGTGCAATTCTGAATGTGGTGGCATAAAAATATGACTCCAGGCTATAGACAATTCCACAGAAATAAGAACTTAATTCCAGGTGTGTGTGTGTGTGTGTGTGTGTGTGTGTATACAGGTATACATATATCAAAATAAGCAGAATTTACCAAAATTATACCCCTCTTTCCTCTCTTAAAAATCCAAAGACTCTGAAATAATATGCCTTGTAAAATGGGGCCAGAGATTGTGGTGCTACTGATTCTGTAAGGTGCTTTTAGGGGTCTTTTTGGCTAAAGAGCAAGATACTGAGCTAAAGATAACCATAACAAATGCTGAACTTTTAAAAAAATATATGGAAAGGTATTTATTACAAAACATTCCATGGGATCTTTATTTTTGTAAAAGTTGGGAAAAATAATGAAAGCGATAAACCAATCGGTAAACTATCTTTAATATAGATACATCAGTGGTGATTTTGTCTCTGATCTCCTTAGCCATGACCTTTCGTTTGTTCAATAAGATCTAAAGTATGGTTCTGACTGATTATCTTTGCGTCAATGTGAGTAAAGTTTCCACATTATTCTACTCCCACTTTATTATGATTCCTAATCATCCAGAAATTCTGGTTACATTTAAATAAATGTGAATCAAAACTCCCTTCAAGGCTTCCTGCTAAATGCAAACACTTGAATCCCTAACCCTAACTTATCCCTTCATTGTCACAGTTTTGTTAATTCATCCTCATTCCTTGCCAGATCATTTTAAAAAAGGGGGGGTGCATGACTGATTGCTCTGGGTCAAGAAAGGGATTCAGTCCAAATTATGACTAAATGTGTGAAATTATCAGGTGGATCAATACTTTTTATTCAAAAAGGTTAATGAATTATAATACAATCCCAAGGGTTATGGGGTCCCCCAAGTGATCCAGTTTGTCCAGCAAGCAAATAAATGTAAAAATTACATGGACATAGGCTACAGTCAATGAGGAATGAGTGATTTGAGCCCCCTCAGTCTTAAAAGACTCTGTGTCCATCCTTGCTTTATTAGAAGTCCTTTATGTGGGATACATGCATACTGAATTTGAGGGTTAGTTTTGCATAAGGCTTCTTTTTCTCTCTCTCTCTCTTTGGTAAGGCACTTTGGTAGGAAATCTGTAGTATCTTAAAGGAAAACTCTGAATCTGTGTTAGGGCAGGGGTTGAGATGGTAGGTAATATTCAGAGAAAGTATTTTCCAGTAAAATGACCTTTTTCTTGTTTTTCTTTTAACAATCCTACTGGAAGAATTGTGACATTTAAAAAAGGAACAGAGTTGTCAAAGATTTGATTTTGTGTAGATAATATTTTTTTGGGGGGGATTGCAGGGAATGGATAAAGCTGCTGTGCAGTGCAGATAAGGAAGGGGTTAGATGCTGGTTCATCTCTCAAAAGATAGAAAGCTCTTTGCTGGATTTATAGAGCACTGGGTTTAAACAAACAGAAATTCTAAAGGATTTATGGATAATCATAAAGTGGCATAGATAAAATATCTTCTGACAAAATTTTATGGAGAGATATAGGCTGTCAATAAAATGGCATAAAATAATTCTTCATGTACATGTCTTGACTTAAATGTCCTTTTACTGAATCAGTGAAGGACGTGTCAAATGGGTTTTATGGGATCTAGTTGCTAACCTGTCAAAGGCTGGCTCACAAAAAGTTCTAAAATACAGCTGTTTTTATTTCTTTAGCATTTTTCAAGCATATCACTGTAGTACATTTTCCAAGGCCACCCTACAATATTCCTCAATTTCAGGAATTTTTAAAATCTAGCTTAGCAAAGCTTGGGCTGAAGCTGGTGAGAGGTACTTTACTTGTATTTCTTTTTAATTACACTTTTGAAAGAATCTTGCTTCTCGGTCGGTTGCTTCATTAGTGTTTGTTTTGACTGTGAAATAAGTATCTTATGACATGGAAACTATCACAACTCTTCCTATGGCAATCAGCCTAGCAACTCCACGCATCTAGGGCTATGAATGAATCACAGGGAGGTTTATCCTCACTCCAGCACCATGGACAGAGATTAGCAGCCGTTACTGTTTTGACTTTCTATTTCTAATTCCAAAATTTGTTGAACTTTGGCAGCAATGCATAAGGAGTCTGTGTAAGGAAAACTAGCTCTTTACCTTGTATTACATGGCTCCTTTCCCCCCACTTGATAGTTTCCCACAAAATTACAGTGGGGCAGCTGCAGTTTGCCAGGGACAGAACTTATTGGATGTAATTAGTGACTCCTGCATTGTGCAATGTGATAAAACGTATGCTCAAAGCAACACTTTTATGCACCATCTTCCCCCTTTAAATCTTATTCTACAAAGACAGCATTAGTGCTAATCCTGCTTTCTCAGTTTAAGGAAAAGTGGGAAAGGCCTCCTAATTCCCTAGAAGTTACTATGTTTGTTCCTTCTGTTCCAATCTGTCAAAATAATGGGATTCATATGTTGTTAGTATAAGATGGGTATAAGGAAAACAGAGTTGTTTGCTTTGAAAAATGCATGTCAATTGTGGAGAGAAATGGATAGACTGGCTGTGAGAAATATATGCAAAATAAACAGCCTGTAACATCAACACCTATGACATATGGAAGATGAGAGTTTTTAAGAGCAAAATAGCTAGCAACTTGTTAACAGGCAGGCTGTGAGCTTTAAACTTGTGGAAATAATAAGTGATTCAACCAAAACCGCAGGAATATTCTCAGACAGAAAAACATCGAAAAATTATGCCGATAAAATGGCAACACCTCCTTCCCCAATGTAGGCAAGTTTGTATCAAGTCATATTTCTTTTTGCTCCCATTTATGTCATGTCACCACTTTCATTAAGGACAGCCTTTTCTTAACTTGCCTTAACTTGTTTATAGGATATCCATAAACTCCTCAGGATTTCCTTCCTTCTTTTGTTACCATTATTATTATGGTGACATATAAATTACATTTCATGAGTCAAGATTGAATCATAAGCTTACTCTTTCAGTATAAAGAATAAGTGTATATACATTTCTTTTAGCTTCCATTCTCAGAAACAGTGAGGGCTTACAATGCTTTCAGCCGTTATGCTCTAAAACCGACCTTGGTTATGCCTTAATAGAAATCCACAGCTTAAAAGCTGATCCATTGTGAATTCATTATTTAGAGGAAGTTCTTGTTTAGCATCATCATGGACTGATGTAGCTGGGAGTTAAAATGGACCTGGAGTACTCACTGAATAAGACATGAGAATTTTGTTCTTTCATTGATACTTATTAAATAAATATAATGGAACACTCTGCAAGAGGAGGAGGAGGATCCTCATAGTTGTATACCATTTATCAACATCTCCAGACAATGTATACTATTTCAATATTTTGTACAGTTTAAAATATAATGAAATAAAACATAGTAAAGCGTACAAAGCATATGAACTCATAACTATGGACTGTGAGCAATCCATTATAAAATGGCATATAATAAAAGGAGTAAAAGTAACATTTCGTATGTGCTTAAAGTGAAAGTACTCAATTCTGCTTAGATTACCGGAGGAATGTTGTCTCTAGCATTTTACTTCTTTTGAATCATTTGAATAATCATTTCACCATTGATTATAGCTATTTAGAATCTTGTCTCCTTTCTGTAAACTTCTATTTATTGGGTTGTATCCAATGGTGTTCCTGTTTATTGACAAAATGTTACTTACAAATGCAACACATGCTTCCATCCTATTTCAATGTCCATGCCTCCCCCCCATATGTTTTAAATCATTTGGGAGAGAGTTGGGGTACAGGTGGCAATGAAAAAAAGATATGCTTGAGTAGCAGTCCACTCACCTTGCACTGAAGTCCAACTATGTTTGGCATCATCAACCAAAACATGATGTTGAACTGTTTCTTTCCATTGTTAAATTTAAAAACCACATCAGGAGAAGGAATTTAGAGTGCATGGTGAGGGGAAAGAACAGTAATCCTTCCCCTGCTCACTATTTCTCATCTTGCAGCAGATTCTGTCCCAAAGATTTACAAAATGTTTACTTTACATACGTACTGATGTAATGTCAAGGAATAAAACCTATGAAGGACATATGAAGTAAAAAAAAATTAACATGGATGTTGGAAAAAGAAGTTCGCCATTAACCATTTTGATTTTTTTGTAGGATTTTTATGATTGATTTTTCATGTTACTTGATTACTCACACACACTCACACACACAGAGAGAAACACACACACACACACAAACACACTACTTTGGGCTTCCTCTTAAAAAAAAGCAAGGTACAAACATTAGTATGAATGTCGTGTTAAAGAGTCCCTTTTTTTTTGAATTCACTCTCTTCTCTAAATGATCCTTTCTTCAAGTAGCCATTTATGTTACAAATGACACAAGAGCCCATTTGCACACATTTGTGTGTAACATTTAGTTAGCTGCTTTGTCTCCTTATGATTCAGTCTGCAGTGTTTGGAAGGATAGTTAAATTGTCTCATTTTCTTTTCATTCTCTTTCCTTGATTGGTGTAATTGCACAATGGACTTTGTTTAATAAGTAACCAATATGTAATAGTAAGTAACTTGGATTATAGAGAATAATTGTTAATTGTGAAAAAAAAGGGCAGGGGTTAATTATGGAGATTTGTGGGATGGAAACAACAATTAAGGTAATGATGTAGATTAACATCTCACTGCTTGAGGAGTTCGAGAAATAGGCTGCAAGACTAGTGACATTAAATCTGGTAGCTTTAAACATACCCTAACCTACATTTAAACAAATCTATCACGATGACCTTCCTTGATGGGTGCTCTTCACAAGAATAAACAGGGTGAGGTGAACTTGTTTTCTCTATCTCTAAACTTGTTTTCACTATGATTTACTCTGAAGCGCTCAGGCTATAGTCTGGGAATATATCACCATAGTTGCTCAAGAACAGCAAGTACAATATCAAGTAAAAAAAACAGCAAATGCTCACTAAAGACAGTAGAGCACTTTGATTGCTGTCACTAGCTTGGCTCCCCTTGTGGTGCCTGGACATCTCCTAGTAACTTTAATCAGAAGAGAAGAAGGAAGCATTGTGTGTTTTGGGCATGCTGATTTATCAATCTCTAACCGACCCTCTGAAATAGTACTGGGTATGTTTGCTTTTGAAGGGGGCGCAATGGCTCAGTAGTTAAAGATGCTGGAAAGCTTACAGTCTGGGTTTGAGACCCGAATGCCATGCAACAGGGTGAGCTCCTGTTACTTGCCTCAGCTCCAGCTCACTCCAGCAGTTCGAAAGCATGCAAATGCTAGTAGATTAATAGGTACCATTTTGGTGGGAAGGTAACAGCATTCCGTGTGCCTTTGTTAGCTCCATGATCATGGAAAAAGTCTTTGGACAATGCTGGAAATGGAGATGAGCACTGCACCCTAGAATCGGATATGACTGGAAAGGGAACTTTTATGTTGCCTTTGATGGAGAGAGTCTGGAGGAATCTTTTCTGTTTTAGAGGGAACATATGGAAAATAAATTAAAAACGGTCACCATAAATGTTTAAAGGTATCTCTGGCACAGTGTGTTATGAATTGTCTGGGTCTACATTTTACTCATTTCTTGATAATGCTTTTGCCATTTCTTGCCTGTTAGGTATAATAGAGTTGATGTTTGCAAAGATGAGAAAAGCCATAGTAATATTCTAACATGCAAGGTTTTCATTTAGAAAATGAAAAGAGACACTTTTGTTTTTAAAAAAAGCTTTTAAACAGTTCCCTTTTTCTCTGCATGCCTAGATATGAAGGTTTTTTTTTATTTCTCCTCTATTATCCCAGCTGCTACCATGTTGTCATCCAAGCATCTTCTGATGTCACCATATTCTTTCTCCTTTGACAATTTGAGACTTAATACCCAGAAGAAGCTGGTAGCTATTAATAGCAATATAACATTAAAGGATATCTGTTATTTTATAATAGTATAATGTAACCTGGAATGATTATCTCAGAGTGAAATTCTGCAATATTTCCTGCAGCAGCTTTCCATTCAAATATGCATGGCATATTTCAAAGGCAATGTGCTAAAGCAGAGAGGTGTCTATTGTTTTGGAGGATATCTATAATACTGTATATACAGAAATCAAGCCACTTAAAGGGATTAATAGTACTGTATGTATGGAAATCAAAACAGAAATTGGGCTTTTCGGAATCTGCAGCTGCTTTTATTGTGGATATATGATGGTAGGAAGTTGAAGCTTTCACTAACATCAATGGAATTTTTATCTGTCCTTGTTTAGCCATTTCAATGATACTATTGTGTAGTTTGTCTACATTGTGATATCAGCATTCCTATCTCTGCCAAAATGTGTAGTAAATACGTCCCATTTGAATATCCTTGAGAGAATATTTTTGAGATACCTGTGTTGTTGGAGGGTGAGAATGAATAAGAAGCTAGGCACACCCAGGTAGTTAGTAAGTGAAGACAGTGCTGTTTATTACTGTTCAAAGATAGTGCAAAGTATGTGTACAAGTAGTCCTTGACTTAAGACCACAACTGGAACCAGAATTTCTGTTGTTAAGTAAGGTGATTGTTAAGTGACTCATGAACAATTTTATGACCTTTTTTGTGCAATGGTTGTTAAGCAAATCCCTGTGGATATTAAGTGAACCCAGGTTCCCCCATTGACTCTTGTCCAAAGATGGCTGGAAAGGTTGCAAATGACAGTCACATCTCGTCAGGATACTGCGATTTTCATAAATACTTGCCTGTTGCCAAGCATTTGAATTTTGATCATGTGACACAGGGATGCTACAGCAGTCATAAGCATCCTGGTATTGGTTGCTAGGAGATCATCTGATATCTCACCCACTGTGAAGGGAGCATTTAAGAGATTTTTTCCCTACTGCCTCCTATCCCACTTGGTGGTGACTATTCATAATCAGCCTTGCCCTTACAGTGGGACAATTAAACTCTGTCCTGGCACTTCTTGCAAGCTGAGGACGGGGCATGCTGTGGGAGTCCTTGTGATGACTCCCTTGGACAATTCCCCAGATATCTCTGTAGATGTCAGCTCAGGGGAGGATGAGCCGATTCCTGGCATGTCAGGAACTGAGTTGATTGATGGCCATCCGGAAGGGATTTGGCTGAGGCTCTAGCTGGGGGAAGCTTGCGATTGCAGACAGCCTGTGAAGAGGAGGAGGAACTGCCTTCTGCACCTGATATGAGATCACGTAGGGCGGAGAAAAGGCAGGAGCAGAGAAGGTCAGCAAGACTTCTCGAGAGGAGAAAGCCCTGCCTGTCTTGAAGGGGTGCACGGGAAGCTGGCTATTTATCACAGCAGACAGATGGAGGCATTGCTAGGAACAACATGTTTGTTTTCTAGCTGTGTGTTTTTNCCTGGTGGATTTAAGTTTGTCTGATGAAGTTATTTTGTTTGAACTATGTTGAAGTGTTTTGTGGACTATTTGGCCATTGCTCTGTGGGCTAACCTTGATCTGCTCATGGCTGGAGTTAATTGGGACAGTTCTGGGTTTTGGTGAAGGGAATTGCTGGGGAATATTAATAAACCACTAAACCGTGTGTGTGAGAGAGAGAGAGTTAGAGGGGCAGCACAGTCCTCTGATTCTGATGTGGATGTTCATTCCTTTGCTAGAGAGTCACAGCCTTGATTTCTGATTTAACCAGAAATGCCATTGCTTTTTCTAGAAGGTAAAATGTAAGACTGAATATATAGGGGGTATTTTCCATCTCCAGTGACAGAAAATCCTTTATGACAGAGTTTGTGTATCCTGAAAAGTCATTGTTTTGCTTCACCGTAGTTTAACAAATAGGCCATTGTTGCCTAGTTCACTAAGGGATAGTTTACAAAACCCAGGGGACAAGTTCACACAACACACTAAGTCAAAACTGAATGAATCACAATATGTCTTAGTGCAGTGGCTTTCATAATTTTCACAGAGACTGTGAGTAAAGAATTTTTCATACATCATAAATAAGTGCACAGACTCCAAATTATAATGTTATACCTTATTAAAATGCTATATGTGTGGGCCTGCTAAGTAGCTAATTTCTTTCAAAGCTATTGAGAAGATAACAGTGTTTTATTTTTAAGAAAAAAGAATTCTTTATTGAGACAATAGCAAGTTGAGCTAAAGTGAGAGCTTGTAATTTTGTTCTGCTTAAGGCATGAAAAAATTGATAAGAAATCGGGGCCAGAGTGACTTTAAACCAGAAACTGAACACACTTGATTAGGGATGCCTGAGAGCATGACCTACACACCGAGTTTGATTGCATGATGCTTTTTGTTCTGCTCAATAAGTTCAAAAAATACTCACTTAGTTCCTTAATCAATGACAATTTGCCCAACCACAAAGGACATGGATCTGATTTGTAACTTGAATGCAATGGATTTTAGCTGTCTAGACATATATACTTTTTATATACCTTTTAAGATAGCAAAATTATGCATGGGCATTGCTGATATACAATTGCATGCAATATATATCATCCATTTTCTCCACCATAATTCAAAAAAATTGTAGCATGAATCAGAAAGCAATATTATCAAGCAAAAATACTTTTGTGAGGCCTTCCTTAATAGACACTGTCAGCAGCCTCCATAAGAAGGGGTAATGTTGTCAAACTGATGATACATACGTCATGATTTCGTCATGCATGTGTTCGGTATAACAACATACTGTTTAAGGCACATTAGTTATGTTCTTAACATAACAACATGACACATACAGTATGTCATTCTATATCCACCCACTCTGATGCTCTTGCTTGCTCTTGTAGGTGAGAAACAAGGGAAATTTGAAAGATATACCAGAAGCATACAGTAATCTTCGACTTACATTTGAAGTTACAATGGCACTGAAAAAAGTGACTTGCAACCGGTCCTCATACTTACAATTGTCACAGCATCACTATGGTCACATGATTAAAATTTAGGCACTTGGCAACCAGGATGTATTTATAGTGGTTGCAGCATCCCAGGATCATGTGATCTCCATCTGCAACCTTACCAGTTGGCTTCTGGCGGGCAAAGTTAATGGGGGAAACTGGATTCACTTAACAACCACATGAATCATTTAATAATTGCAGTGATTGGCTTAACAACCATGGCAAAAAAGGTCATAAAATTGGGCTTGACTTACTTAATAACTGCCTTGCTTAGCAACAGAAATTCTGGTCCCCATTGTGGTCGTACATCAAGGACTCCCTGTATTATGATTTTTAAAAAAATTAGTTTTAATTAGTTTTATTCATTTATAACATAACATAAAATGTGAAAATTCAAAAGCTAGTAGTAGTAGTAGTAGTAGTAGTAGTAGTAGTAGTAATAATAATAATAATAATAATAATAATAATAATAATAATAATAATAAAGTTGGAACGGACCTTGGAGGTAATCTAGTCCAACCCCTTGCTCAGGCAGGAAACCCTATACCATTTCAGACAAAGGTCTGTCCAGTCTCTTCTTAAGACATCCAGTGTTGGAGCATTCATAGCTTCTAGAGGCAGGTTGTTCCACTAATTAATTGTTCTAACTGTCAGGAAGTTTCTCCTTAGTTCTAGGTTGCTTCTCTCTTTGGTTAGTTTCCATCCGTTGCTTCTTGTCCTGCCTTCAGGTGCTTTGGAGAATAGCTTGACTCCCTCTTCTTTGTGGCAATATTGTGAGATATTGGAACACTGCTATCATGTCACCCCTCGTCCTTTTCTTCGTTAAACTAGACATAGCAGGGGACAATAGTAGAGAAGGGGAAAACAAAAAAGGTGTGGAGAAAGGGGGGGGGAGAAAGAAAAGGCATTGACTTCCAATTCTATCTGTTGCAGTAAAATCAGACATTAAAATCAAATCTCAACTTTTTACATTTCTGTAGTAGTAGGCACTAGTCCAGGGGTGGGGAACCTTGGCTCCTTTATGACTTTATGACATGGCTGGCTCAGGAATTCTGGGAGTTGAAGTCCACAAGTCATGAAAGAGCCAAGGTTCCCTGCCCTGCACTAGCCATGTCTGTATCGGCAAATCAGTCTAATCGGTAAAACCCAAAATCATAATATCATTTTTTTTTTCACCTCAAGCACAAAGTCCAGAAGCGGTTTCCAAATAGAAACAAAAGTACTTATGTTCTTTTCTTTGATCAGCACAGTCAATTTGGCCATCTCTGCTAATTCCATCAGCTTTTGTAACCCTTCATCCATGGTAGGAATCGAGGCATCCTTCCACTTTTGTGCATAGAGCAATCTTTCTGCCGTCACCATATATAAAAATCAGAGTTCCAATTTTTTTCCCAGTTCTCTTTTCATTAGACCCAAAAGGAAAGTTTAATCTTTATGTTCAGTTGAAGAATTTTTTGCCTGTATTATGATTTCCAAACAGTGACACCACATCATGAGTACTTTCCATGCCTCCTCCCGTAAAACTACCCATTAATTTACTTTGTGCTGCCAAGGGAGACGGAAATAGACACACATATACCTGAGACTTAAAACAAATTGAGTCCTGGCCTCCCTGACCTGAAAGAACATCTCACATGGAAAGTGATGCCATCAAGGGCAGGATGGTGAGTAATTAAGTTATGAAGTTAATGAACAATCATTCACCTCTGTTTCTTCTGGTCAAATGAGTTCGCAGTAATTGACCTATAGTAATAAACTCTGATAAAACGGTGAGTTGAAATCTGTCAAAGAGATTATGCATTTAAATGTAACATGCTTTTTAAAGAGTTGCATTCTTCATGTAGTTGGAAGCTTTGTTTGCTCTGCGGTAATGACTTAACAGCAGAGTGCCATTGAAAAATGAGTAAAATGAGTATTTTCTCTATTTATTTATTTATTTATTTATTTATTCATTCATTCATTCATTCATTCATTCATTCATTCATTCAGTCAGTCAGTCAGTCAGTCAGTCAGTCAGTCAGTCAGTCAGTCAGTCAGTCATTTTTCATATTTCTAAGCCACCCATCTCCCTCAAAAAGAGAGTTACAAGCATTTAAAACATGCTAGTAAGATAATGCTCGTGATCATTTGAATGCTCATGGAAATCATCATAGTGTTCTGCTTTCATCTTCATAAAGAAGAATGTTTAATTTGTTTCTTAGGTCCGTGGATATATATATACTAAGTACAGATTGTTCTTGACTTATGACCAAAACTGACCCCAAAATTTCCATTCCTAAGCAAGACAGTTGTTAAGTGAGTTTTGCCCCATTTTACGACCTTTCTTGCCACAGTTGTTAAGTGAAACATTGCAGTTGTTAAGTTAGTGACACGGTTATTAGGGGAATCTGACTTGCCCATTGACTTTGCTCGTCAGAAGATTGCAAAAAGTGATTACATGACCTTGGGACACTGCAGCCATCATAAATACACACCAGTTGCCAAGTGTCTGAATTTTGATTGCGTGACCATGCAGGTGCTGCAACGGTTGTAAGTGTGAAAAATGGTCATATGTTACTTTTTTCAGTGCCGTTGTAACATTGAATGGTCACTTAATAAATGTTGTAAGTCTTTTGCTTTCTCAGAAAAAGGTGATCTTAAATGTAGGCATACTGTACTTGGGCAACAAAACTCCAAACAATGATTAGATGGCACCAAGTGTTAAGAATGTTCAGTTACTAATGTTATTACTTTTGTTATGCCCTGTTAATTACTTTGATTTGTTATGGGTTAAAGAAAAGTGTGATTTTTCTTCTTGTGGATTACATTGATTGGCATGACATACACATATATACATACATTGATTGGCATGACATGCTGTAAAACATACATGCTGTAAAACAAACATGCTCAGCTCTGTTATTGCTATTTCAACAATATTACAGTGGTGCAATTAAAATCTTTAAAGGCCCTGGGCATTCTCATAATGGTAGACCCCTAAGGCAGATTACAAATATAAATGTTTGCATTATATACAATATATAGATGAGATAATAAAATCATGGATATAATTACAGTTGTATCTACTTTTGATAAAGAGTTACAGATGATTTAGATAGAAAACCTACTACTTGATAAGATAGAAAAATTTGGGTTAGACAGCATCACCCCGAGATGGCCATACTCAGCATGTGGTCCTCAATGGAACTGCATCTACATGGAGGGAAGTGTGTAGTGGGGTACCCCAGGGCTCTCTTCTGGGCCCAGTGCTCTTCAACATCTTCATCAATGATTTGGATGAGGGGATAGATGAGGAACTCATCAAATGTGCAGATGATACCAAGCTGGCAGGAATAGCCAACACTCCAGAAGACAGGCTTAAGATACAGGAGGATCTAGTTTAATGAAGAGAAGGACGAGGGGTGACATGATAGCAGTGTTCCAATATCTCAGGGGTTGCCACAAAGAAGAGGGAATCAAGCTATTCTCCAAAGCGTCTGAAGGCAAGACAAGAAGCAATGGATGGAAACTAATCAAAGAGAGAAGCAACCTAGAACTAAGGAGAAATTTCCTGACAGAACAATTAATCAGAGGAACAACCTGCCTCCAGAAGCCGTGAATGCTCCAACATGGAAGTTTTTAAGAAGAGACTGAAATGGTATAGGGTTTCCTGCCTGAGCTAGGGGTTGGACTAGATGACCTCCAAGGTCCCTTCCAACTTTATTATTATTATTGTTGTTGTTATTATTATATTTATATAGATAGATATATACACTTTGTTTTCTGTTACCTAGTTTATTTGGCCTAGACCAGGATTGTCCAACTTTGGCAACTTTAAGACTTGTGGACTTCAATTCCCACAATACCCCAGCCAGGACCTTTAACCCTGTAACTGTACCCAATGGACAATCCTTGGTCTGATAGAACCAATTCAGTGGAGAGGCTAAAATGTAACCCATCTATTAAGATATTTCCTCTGCCCCCCCCCCACGTTTTCAGAGTTTTCCTTTTCAGCAGACCCTTTTCCTAATTTGCTTGACATTATTTCTGCTCTGGCTGGCTATTTCTCTTTATAATTTATTTCTCTATTCATCTTCCAATCATAGGGGCCTATCACACTCAATGTCTGAGAGAAAGGACTGTGACCTCAGAGGGAAAAAATATCTAACATGTTGCATTTCTCTCCCATTCTCCTCACCAAATTAAGTGAATCCTGAAATCAGCAAATTCCTTCCAGTTAAAAAGCCAAATAAACATTCGAGCAGCAACAAATATCTCACTTCTGGGTTGTTCTTTCCACATTCCTTTTTACATGTTCTTCTGATGGTCCGTTCTGGCTGATTTTCAGGAGTAAAGAAATAAGACAATGTTGTTTTGCCCAAAGTAAGAACAACATGGCAACAAAACTGCCTCTAACACTACAGATAAATACAGGGCCTGCTTTAGGCTTAGGCTGAATAGACACTGGCTTAGGGTGCCAAAGCTTAGGGAGGCCTAATGTTGGCCTTCATTTTGAATCATTTGAATAAAAATGCAGATCTTGAAATCAGTGAGGGCTGAGGGCAAACAATATGGCCTAGGAGTGCCATACATCCTTGATCTGGCACTGAACAAATACCTAGATATTTATGTTTAATTTAGGTGAAATACAAAAAGTATGTTTACTCTCCAGTCATGTATTTAATAGCTTTCAGTCTGATTAAAAATCACTATTTGATTATATCATTTGGGGATTTCTGGGATAAGATTTTGCACAGCAGGGGGAGCACTGAATCCCAGGATTTCAGGTATTTAACCTTTCATGTTTATAGTGGTTTCTTTTCGTTTCCTTCCAATATATTGACTAATTATATTTTGATTTAATTAACCAATTTAATTATTCGGTTACATAGTGGTATATGTCAGTAATAGGCAAAACACACAATGCTCAGAAACTCTTACTAGGATAATCAAGGGAATAAACAGGTGGGTTATCAGTAGAAAGATTTTAGCTATATGTAAGATTTATGCATCTTTTGAAATGCTAGCCAGTCTCAGCTCTCTTTAGTCCGCAATATCTATGGGAGAAAAAAGAACAGGATATACATGTGTTGATTTGAAAGGAGAAAATGCTCACAGTTGCTGTTCATTTCCAAACAGCAAGTGTGAAATTTCTCCTGTTTTGCCATGACCAGTGCATGAAATTGTTGATCATTTTCTTTATTTTACTGAAGGCCTCAATTATAAGTTTAGGCTCAGGAACTGCGAATTCTGGCTGGCATGGAAATTTAGTTTGGGGATGATTTGCTTGGATCTGTATGTATGCCTTGCAGGGTGCTAAACTTACCTTTATAGTTAATATTAAGGCTTCGATTGAAGTAGAAAACCCACTGGCTTCTGCCATTTTCTCTATAAACGAGTAATCTAAGCCTGTGGCTTCCTGCTGACTCTCTTGAGGCTCTCGTGTGCTGGTATAATCCCTGAACACAAGACCAGCGCACGGCTTTAGTGTGAGGCACCTGCTTTCTTTAATAATAGGAAAGAAGGTTGGATCAATCAGCAGCGTTACAGCTAACTTCATATCCGCAGCCTAGAGAAACTTCAGACATTTCACAGAAATAGAAACAGATTTTGCACATCGGGTTTTGCATTTTTAACGTAATTAACAAAGGGACAGTATTGGCATTCCAGTGTTTTAGGAACAACTAGGAGTAACTTGAGATCACAGTATGCGCAAGGCTAGCTGGTTGTTGTAAGATTTTGGCTTTGTTCCCATCACCAGCTCAGGATACTTTCACAAGTATTCCTCCGTGTGTCCTCCCCTGATTTCACCTTTGAAAAGCTTGGTAGGCAACACAGCTCATTGGATCCCCATATTTCATATATACTTTGTTATGCTGTTCCAATGAATGTAAGAAGGTTCATTGTTTAGCCTATTTTAGCAAGCATAAGGAAGGAAAACAGATTTTTTCAAACACATCCTTAATTCATTTTTTAACCTAACTAGATTTTCTCTCTTACCTCTGAATTTTTTCTGTGCGATGTGAGTAGGGTATGTACCATCTTGGGAAGGTAATGCAGTCTACTAACAGACAAGGATAAACCAGTATCCTTTCCATCTCTATTCTTACTTTGTGCAGCAAGAAGATTAATTTAAATAGAATCATAGCAGCACTTTTTCTTGGGAACAAAGTGAAGACAATAGCAGTGGCAGCTACAAGAATCATGCAAATAATGCATGGGAGAAATAGCTGCATGTCTGTCTATCTGCCAGAGTTTTTCTTGCACCAAAATCCATTAAGGATGAGAAGAATGGAATGGAGCTGTCACCATTTCTCGAATCAGTTCTTAGCTAGCAAAGCCAGCATAATAGTATGTTAGAAAGACCTTGGGACACAAGAGATGCTGCCTGGGGGAATGGTCAGATAACAGAGGCCATCGCCCACAGTTATATAATGAGAAGAGAAAGAGACTCCGAAGGGACCCTGCCTAATTTCTCAGGTTGTAACAGAGACAGTGGGAGAATTGCAAGATTCTGTTAAGGTAGCCTTACAATAAAGTAGTATTATCTCAACTGATCGTGTGCCCTGTCTAATCTACCTGGGAAGGCTGATCCACAGAGACCATCTTTTGCCCTTCTTAGAACTTCTCCAAGACCTTAAGGCTCACCTCTCCAAATGCACTGCCAACAAGAAGCTGGAGCAGCATTTGAAACTTTGCCGGTTCTATACAGCATGAAATTATTAGAAACGTTAGTGACACAACACACACAAATCATTTGGGTATTGCAGCGAAAACTGTAACTGTAGGCCAAGGTGGGCTCTCTTGAGATATGTGGTTAATCTCGGAGTTCCATTTTTTTTCTTGTGTCAGAAATATGTTGCTTTATCTTTTGGTATTTTTACCTTCCCCCCCCCCCCCGGTAGTGTAAATGGGAGGCGTTCTGTGCATCTGTTACTAGAGAAGAAGAATATTAAAATACTGAATCAGGCGCTGCCCCTTGTTTTTTTTTTCCATTGGGACAGTGTGCTCACCAAAGGGTAATAAGAGAGTCGAAAAATATGAAGTGCTGGAAAAACAAGCCTCAACATGAAGTCACACATCCTTAGTGTTGGCACTTATTTGGGGCAGCAAATGATCTAAATTGAATTATGGGGTTGTATAAAACCATTGGAAGGGAACAAGACGAGGCATGTTGCAATTCAGTTGCTCATTGTATCACAAAGGCAAATTGTTGGGCCTTGCCGCTTCCTGCTCCTGCTCTTGCTCTCTCTCTCCCCCCGCCAGTACTAACATATTTGTTCTCTGAGGTTCTGCTGAATCCAAAGTTTTCTTCCCCTTTTGTCCCTCACCCTAGAGCTTGCTTTGCCAGACAGCTGGTTGGCAGCATTTTTTATCCGGATTGGCTGCATCCACTTCCAGTACTACAGCTTGCAATGCAGACTTTGCTGTGTTCATTTTCAAAGCTGTTGTGTTTTCTTTCCTCGATTTTTGGATAAGGATTTTTTTCCTCATATCTAAAAATGAAAATAACTTTAATTAATAAATGGCTTGTATTTACTTCAGATCACCATGGTTAGCTTAGTAATATGTTGCCCATATTTGCGTTTGCAGCAAGAATGTACAAAAATGAGATAACGATAGGGAGAATTCTGGCAGTATATAAGAAATAAATACCAAAAGTGCTACCTAGTTTCATGGACATATAAGAGAAGATGAAAACAAGTTATATATTTCTGAACAATTGTGGAAAAGAAATCACATTTCCTTTTTCCTCAGCTGAGCAGAGTCGTTTTTAGATTAAAGTTTGGCCTACTTCATATAAAGTATTAAATTGATATTAATGGGCTTAAGTTACTGATAACCCAACTGATAATGCTGCAGTTGTAAATAATAGCCATCCCTTTGTACTATGTGTGTATAAGTTTAGCTGCAGGTATTTCTTACAATTTCTTTTAACACCTACAGGGCAAAGGCAACGTTTGGAATAGATTTCAGTATTTATTTGCTATAAATGTAGACAAAATGGACAGCACACAAATCTAATAAATATTTCCTTTGCTGTTCACCCTATTTTGATCAGGCTTTCACACAAAAGACGAGAGAAGGACTAGAGAGAACAGAAACCTGCAAATAGTATTAAATTCTGTCTGGAGGCAGTATCTTTACTACGAAGATGCTCAACATTATGGATAACCACTGAATGGCAGAGCCATAGTTATGTTTTAACTGTTGTTAAAGCCAACTCCTTGGCTGATTATGCTTTCGCCAATTTTATTCTACATGTAACTTGAACATATAGTAATTGAATCTTCATGTTTGTTTTCAGTTTTAGTTTGCAGACCAAAAAGGAAGATGCAAAGTATTTTTATAAAATGACTAGCTGTACCTGGCCACGTGTTGCTGTGGCTCAGTCTGGTTAAATGGAAAAGAAAGAAAAGAGAAAGCGCACGTTTCTAATATGTTTAATTTCACAATGCTTGTGGGTATACAATATTTTTTGTTGTTCCATTGTCTGTGCAGATATATAGATTTTTTTTTCAAAAAAGCATGTTTTTACCTATCACAGGTGTGACATCTATATAATAGTAGGTATATAAAAACACGCACGTATTCGAATGCAACATTGTGTCAACATTTCAAAGCAATCGGTGAAGAACTTTCGGAGATTTAAGATTTTGAACAAACGAACATTTACATTTTTATTTATATAGATTAAGCAGCCATTCTCCTCCGTCATCTAAAACAGCATTTCTCAACCTTGGGAACCTGAAAATTGGCTGGCTAGGGAATTCTGGGAGTTGAAGTCCACACATCTTCAAATTCCCAAAGTTGAAAAACCACTGGTATAAAATATTCCCCTGCACTGGTTTTTGTTTTGAAAACAGTGGGATATTATTCACTTTTGCCATATATGATGTTTCGCTTGAGCCCTGAATCCAAGGCAAATGAATTTTTTTCACATGGCCTTGCATATCTGGGAAACATTGCTTCTAATGGCTAAATGTCTACGGAGATTCTCAGTCATTCAGGTCATAGTTATCCCAAAGATGCTTTTTCACGAGGCAACTGGACTCTCTTGTTTTTCCTTGAAGACGTTTTGCTTCTCATCCAAGAAGCTTCTTCAGCTCTTCAGAAAAGCTGATGCCTCGTGAAAAAGCATCTTTGGAATCGCTTCTTATGGTCTCTTATTACAGTTAATGTAGGTTTTAAAGCAGGACAGGAACATTTAAATATCAGATTCACTGTTTCTAGCCAGTGTTCAGTTTCACATTTCAGAGATGCAGGAAACGGTGAAAGCCCGTTCAACTATTCCTTCCATAAATGTCCTCAGAGAGAGGCAGAATGTATCTTCTGAGCCACAAGGATAAGGCTGACTCACTTCTCCACGTAAGCCACAGGAAACTACGCACTGCAAGAAAGCAAAAGGAACAGTTTTGGTAGAGAAGAAAAACAGTGGTTGCTATCTTTGTTGTGTGCAGTTTTCAGCTGAGATGAAGCTATTTTTAAGTTGAGTGGTGGGTGAAGGAAAAGTGAAATGGTTTCACGTACAGCAGTTTCATTGCATCCCAGTGAGAGCTGTTCTATATATAACATTACCATTGTAGCCGTGCTGAAAGGAAAAGCATTGAATTCTCCCCACCGAGTCTTTTTCTTTTCATTACAGGTGCTCTATAGCTCTTGGATTAAGCGAGAAGCTTACAATAATGCATGCTTAAATTACAGTTTCAGAATGGATAGCACTCAAACAAGACAGGTTAAGCCTTGGAGATTTCAAGATCAGTGTTTTAAGAAATAGCCATTATTTTTCTTTGGCAGGGAATGACATTTCTGGCCTTGAAATAGCTCTCAAAAGTTTGAATGATGTTTCTGAGAAATATTGGGGCCCTCCATGTGCTTAGCCATAATTCTCACATGAAAAAAATTAGCACTGTACTAGAAGAAGAGCAGCCTGAAAATTGATCTCCTGTTCCAAGTAAATGGGAATACTGAGGAATCATCTAGCTTAATCAGACTTAAGCAATTCTGTACCCAGCTAAACACACACACAGTGGCATAGTCTTCTACTCCTTTCTGACCTTCAAGTGCATTGGATTATAATTCTAAGCCTTTGGTCCTATTCTAAAGATTTGGGGAGTTGTGTAGTTAAATACATCAGAAGACTAATTTAGGTTGCTGTTAGGCTGTTCCTTCAAGGCTTATTTGGGGCCAGCTTAAATTTGGCCTCTGAGTTCAATGCCATGAAATGTATGAAAAAAAAGTTAAGATTATTGTCTGTGCCATTTGTCTCCTATTTTATATACTGCTTTGCTATGTTTTGTCTTGTTCTGGATTGTGTAGTTTCAATGTGAATGTGAGTGATGCAAGCCACTGTTGGCCTCTTGGAAACGTGAGGGAAATATATAGAGTTTAAGTATTTAAATTTAAAAAACTTAGGCAGTTAGAAAGAGCACCTGTATTCAATTACTCTGTCAAGTCCTGGAAGGTAAAGAGCCCACTCAGAAAGGCGAGTTCTTTAAGTGCTGAGATTTTTTTCAGACAGGCTTGAGAACTTGCCATCTTTTCCTCCCTTGAAACAAAACAGTGAATCAGCAGTGATTTGGGCAGGTTCCTAATCACAGAGTCAAAAGCCAAGCACTGGGGACTTAAAGGCCTGCTTCTTTTTCTGTACTTTTAAATGAAAGACAGTAGCTTTCAGCTCAATTCCTTATCTCATAGGGAGGGAAAGAAGTAGTAGCCCATTCAGAAAAGGCCAAAATTTAACAGGGTAACTGGATTGGTGGGTACTTCCAGCAGCTTAGAGATGGTTTCATTGATATGCTGTATGTAAACACGCATGTTTCCAAGTGAAAGCATTGTAAATGAAAAAAAAATGGTTATTCTCAAGGAAATGGATGCTACAGAAAGAGGAAGCTGTTTTCCCAGTGGGTATCAAAGCTCTTGAAAGGACAACCTAAATCCAGAAGCAGGAATGGAAGAGGAAAGCCAGCAGGATGCTGTGTTACTTATATTACCGACCGTGTTTATCCTGATTCTCCAGCAAAGATTTTAAACATATAAGGCAAAAATAAAATATTTCTCCTGCAAACGAACACTCCTACCTTATCATTTTGGTTTACAGTTCAGGTTCCTTGCTAGGTAAGCATTGATGTAGTTGCCAGACAACCTCTGCTTAAAAATAACCAGTTCATATGGTTACCTATAAGATTTAAGGTGCACTTCTTCGTTGCAATGGAATAAGCAACTATTCTTCTGAATATAAATATTGCTCAGGTGGGTGAAATTTGTCCTGCCATTTTCCATTGTCCTGCTTTCAAACTTGAATGGCTGTTTGCTGTCTGTTTGGAATTAGCCAATTGGCAAACTACATCCTCTTTAGTACTCCTTGAGCCAGAGCAAAACAATACTGCCATGCATGGATTGGGTATATAGTCAGAATTAGCATTAAATAACATGTGAAATTAAGAATATTATGCAATAGTTTTGCACATTCTGTTAAATTTTCTTTCTTTGGTATTGGAATGTAGATTGATCTTATCCAATCTGTTGGCCACTGTGGCATTCTCCAAACTTGCTGACATAGTTTGTTTAGAAACTTTATTGCTTTTCTTGGTTGCCTGTCATATTTCTGTAGCTGTACCATCTTTTCTTTTTTTTTCTAAGACATTTATCTTTCCTGGTGTTGGCTTCTCTTTCTTGACAAATTCTGCTGTTTGCTCTGACAGCCACTTTACTTCCTCTTATATGTTGATTTTTAGCAGTCTCTTTTCACATTCACATTTAACAGTTGCTTTGATTTCATTCCACAATTCCTTTGGTTCCCTTTTAATGAGGTTCAAGACATCAGAGTAATTCCTGGATCATTGGAACCACCTTAAAAATGGTGATTACATGCTCAAAATTATAAAATGGAAATTGTTTGGCTTTTCTTTTAGCTTGACTTGGAATTTGTACATGAGCTGTGGAACAGCTTACTCCCAGAAATCGTGGGTGCTCCATCACTGGAGATTTTTAAGAAGAGACTAGACATTCACTTGTCTGAGACGGTATAGGTTCTCCTGCTTGAGCAGGGGGCTGGACTAGAAGACCTCCAAGGTCCCTTCCAGCTCCTATCCTATCCTATCCTATCATTTCTATTTCTATTTCACAGTCAACCTCTTGACCCGGAAGTGTGTTTAATTGCAATTCTTAGCTTAACTGTTTGCAATCATTCTGATATGGGCAAAAATGGCAGAAGCATTGTCCCTTTCTGTATACATAGGTTTTGGGATATTAATTGTATTCAAGAAGTCTGCTCATAGACAATGATTCAGAAGCACAGTGACAAAATATGCATAGTGAAGTCATGATACAAACTTTTGTATTTTTGTCAAAATATACAATACAAATACAGGTAGTCATTGGCTTACAATTGAGCCCAAATTGAGCCCAAAATTTCTGTTGTTAAGTGAGACATTTGTTAAGTGAGTTTTGCCCCATTTTATGACCTTTCTTGTCACAGATGTTAAGTGAATCACTACAGTTATTAAATTAGTAACATAATTGTTGAATGAATCTGGCTTCCCCATTGACTTTGCTTGTCAGAAAGTTGCAAAAAGTGATCACATGATCCTGTCATAAATGTGAGTCAGTTGCCAAGTATCTGAATTTTGATCACGTGACCATGGATATGCTGCAATGGTCATAAGCATAAAAAATGATAAGTCACTTTTTTCAGTGCTGTTGTAACTTTGAACGGTCACTAAATGAATTGTTGTAAGTCGCAGACTACCTGTATATAATGAGTGGAGAATGCATGCTTCCACCACTTGCCCCTCTGCTTTTCCCCTCTGTGGACATCCATGCTTGTACTTCAATAAATAAAATGTAGTTACACACTGTGCAGTAAGTATAGTTTATAATCTGGTCCTTTGGCTTATAGGTGTTATTCAGTTGTATATAATCACTGTTGTACCTCTGGAGAAATTCTGGAATGCTAAAACATTTCTAGTCTAGGTTCACTGCTATTTGACAAATGGCACAATGGAAGAAAAAACTATTCTGGCCATTTCCCGTCCTCTCATATATCCTCGTATCATTGCAGAATAAATTTATAAGTCTTTCTAAAGGCCTTTTAAAGTCTGCAACAGCTAGTCTTCATTTACTTAGAATTTTCCCTTTACCCCCAGAAAATAAATCCTGGATTTCATATAATATAATTTATATAATATAAACAGCTAAATATTAAAGAATGTCTGATAACAATTTTTCTACCTGTGCTGAACCACATCAATATCATGCACCATTTCCATTATCTTCTATGAAACACTTATTGGATTTTTCTGACATTAACATTTCCGATATACATTAGCTGTTATGCATAATGGATAGTGTGGCTGAATAAAAGAAAATCTCCAATAAAAGTAGTAAGTGCCTTGTAAGACAGAAGTATCAAGTGTGTAATGTTATAATCACATTGTATTAAAAAAAACAACATACATGAAATGCTGTTACATTATAGAATTTGCATTCCAGCCAGCCACTCTCTTCCATATATTTGTTACAAATACTTTGTTAAAGATACTTTTCCTCTTTTCCAAACGTCATGTCCGTTCACCCTGCTTAAGAAAATAGGGAAAGGTCAACCCAAAACCAAGTTTCTCCATCAAAGAGGCCCTCTGCAGTTTTTCTGATGAGCCCCCTTTCAGCTTGAACAAAAAGGTTCAAGGAACTTTCCCATAAAGTCAGCTTCGTGGGCTGAAGATAACAGGAAGAAAAACCAAGTTCTTTGTCATTTTGCTTTATTTAATTTCTTATCTATTCTTCACAGATACAGTGAAGGTTGGGTTCTCAGTGAAATAATATCAAATCATGGAACCAAGGATTTGAGTTTGTGCATTCCATGTCCTGTCAGCAGGCTTGACTAAGGGCTGTTGAAAGCCTTTTTAGATATGCGTTTTCAAACTGAAAATAATGGCTGTTAGGGGAATGCAACCTTTCGCGATCTGTTTTGATGCCATTTCCTTTGCTCTCTCTCTCTGAGTCAGAAATTACAGGTTTCTTACATTCTTTATAATTATGCTAGAGAAATTCAGCTGCACAATTTTAGAAGTCTCGGGAGCTATTGGGGTCCAGTGTTGAAGAAGAGATATGTTTCTAGATTTGTTTTAATACAAGGACATACTTTCTGATGTTACCTTGATCTCAATACTTTGGAGATGTTTCATTCCCCATCTTCAAAAAACAGGCTTTTTTCAAAATCTTGCATTGTTTCAGTACTATAAATTCTTTCCAATATATCTGAGCTTCCAAAATGGTTAGACATTGGAGTAGTCCCCAGATTGCTATGGTTTTTGTTTTCAGTAATGTTTCCTGAAAAAAAAAACCTTTTCCTCCTGTTCTGGCATCTTCTAGAGCTTCCTGGTTGCCACGGGCATAAATAAGTTCCAAGATTTCTTGCTGCTATCAAAGGTCACTCTTTTCTCAAAGACACATTTGTTTCCTGTGGCTCTTTAATTTATGAAAGCATTAGAAGCTCAGTTTTCAAACTGAGTAAAATTCATATTATTGTAATTCAAACATATATCAAGGAG
>NW_015386592.1:321427-348988 GCF_001527695.2 Protobothrops mucrosquamatus | reverse complement strand
ACATTATTCATTTTAAAGATGCCGCAAAACCCATTATTTTAACAGTCGTTTTTTAATTTATTTAGTGATTTTATAAGCAACTTTTGTATACCATCATAACTCCAATATATTCCTTAGTTGAGGCACAGGTATCCCCAGAGGGCAGGGTCAAAAAAGACAACATGGTGGTCATGGCAGTTTGATCAAATCCCACTTAATTGTATGTGTGCTATGTCTACCAGTATGTACTGTATGTGTGAAGGGGCAGGTCTTTGATTGTGCTGATGTGACTAGCACTTTGTGATTTTGGATAGCCCCCCCTCCAATGCCATTGAATTCGTGGTATTAGGATATAATAGAGATGTTTCTCTTTTGCTTAGAGAGGTATTGTGTTTATAGGTGTCCTTTTATTATCCTTTAATTCTATGAAACTAAGCAAATCCTCATTTACTCTGGAAGATGTCTACAGGAGCTATTTACAGGTAGTTCTTGAATTAGGACCACAATTGAGCCCAAAATTTATGTTGCTAAGCGAGACATTTGTTAAGTGGATTTTGCCCCATTTTATGACCTTCCTTGCCACAGTTGTTAAGTGAATCATTGCAGTTTGTAAGTTAATAACACAGTTCTTAAGTGAATCTGGCTTTCCCATTGACTTTGCTTGTCATCAGAAGGTCTCAAAAGGGGATCATATGACTCTGGGACACTGCAACTGTCATAAATATGAATCCATTGCCAAGCATCCAAATTTGTACCACATGACCATGGGGATGTTGCAGTGGTTGACTGTCATAAGTCACTTTTTCAGTGCCTTTGTAACTTTGAATGGTCACTAATTGAACTGTTATACCTGTATTTTGTTGCTACCACTATACCCTTTTGTGATCTGGGAATGGTTTTCTTGTCTCTCTCTCCTTTACTTCTACATGTCTCTGAGATGACATGATTAGGGAAAGATACAGGACAACACAGTCACTTGGTTAATATTTAAACAAGGACATGAAATTATTTATATTAAATAACAGTTTGTAAACAAGTTCACTTAAATCTAGAGTATGCCCATAGGAAGTCCAAACCTTCTTACCCTCACACAAGGGTACTCCTGATCTCTTTCCTTAATAGGCAGATGTATAGGCTAGGATTTTGAACTTCCTCAGATCTGTCCATCCATCTACTGAACATTTCTCAAATTACTTTTCTTCGAGGTCCCTCCTCCTGGAATATAAAATGGGAGGAGATGTCTAGCTTGCCATGATTTGACTGGCATCTCCAGTACCCAGTCATCAGAGAACTGTCTGCCTCTTCAGAGTTCGTTATGCTTTCTAATGTGAGTTCAGCAGCTGGAAAGCCAGCAAAAACAATATTCCCACTGGAAGCAAAGCAAAGCAGCGCCAAGCCATTAAATGAGAATTCTCTGAATGAATGGAAGACAGGTTTTAAATGGACTTGATCCAGAGATATTTGCTTCCTTGATCCATATCTGTTATTAATTTCTTTTGAAAGACTGGAACTAATTAGTCATCCAGTTCCTTATTTCAAAAGGATGCAGTTGACGGCATTCCATGGTAACTAATTCAGTGTCAATCAAATGTAACCAACTTTGGATGATCATTATACTCCTCACATATAACAAGATAAAAGCATATTATAGAAAGATAAGAGTAGAATGGAAGAACATTCCGGAGTTGCTTAATGAAGAATTCATTAATGAAGCTGGCTGAAAAAGATGAATGGCTCAAACAATCCAGTTGTCTTAATCTGACTTTCTCCACATTGGCTACTGTCCTCGTTTCAAATGTTGAAAAACAGGCCAACCATGATGATTTTCTGGGCGGCATTTTTTGTTTTATTCTGTGCCATATCACAAATGAGTTTAGCATCTACATATGTGCACACTGCAAAACTCATTACTCTTTCAGACAGTATTGTAATAATCACTAATGCTGCTATTTTGGCCAATCTTTCCTACGGATGCTGAAGGTTAACTGCACTGTGCATTGTGATGTCGTACAAAACAGAGAATCTTACATAAGTACATAAATAAAATAATTGCTTTTCAGAAGGTTATGTATTTCATGGATTTTGTTTTCATTATTTGGTAGCAGTAAATGCATATATAGAGCCTTTTAATGGCTGTCATTAGATTAGCATGGTATTTCCTCCATGACAATTACTTCATTCTTCAGGAAGATTACTGGTATTATGAACAGTTTTTTTTCCTGCAGAACTGTTTTAAAAAGTGTTACAGAAAATATTATTCTCATTTACACACTCTTGTTTGTTTCTGAAAATGTGTGACAAAAACATTCCTAGTATTTTCTCATATTGTGGAAGGATCATGCCTTCTGATCCGTAAAAATTGCTGACAAAAATGATTGATTTTTGGAAAGAGAGAATAATTGGACACTGTTAATGATAAAAGAATACAGTATATTTATAAAGCAATATGAGTAGTGATTGATCTGCATTCTGTTGCATAGACACTGTATTTAGGAGAAGTCTGATGCAAATAAAGCAGGTCCCCTGTGGTGGAGATAATCATGGCTGAATACTTTTCTGAATGGAGACATCTGCTCCAAATGAATAAGTATCTACAGGTGTTACTGCACTCTGCAGTTAAAGAAAAATGATGCTAATAATTTTGATGTTAATTACCTTATGTAACATTGTTCATGGGGAAAAAAATTGGAAGCCCTTGTAGCCTGTTATACCTGATATTTTGACTGTTTCAATATGGCGACATTTCCAAAATGAATCACTGAGAATATAATGGTGTTTGAAAACAATACTAATAGCAACTCTGCAAACTATCATACATTCTATTCATTTAAACCTCAAATAAAAAAACGAAGTCGACTCATTCAGATATATTGTCCAGCATCCTAGAAGAAGCCATCATATTTGGCTTGGTTCTGAAATTCCATGCAGTTTCAGTCTTGATCTCTATTTCTGGATTATTAAGTCATATGGTAGAATTGAGATCAGAGAAGGGGAAATGGAGGATAATCAGTTTTAGTGATCTAGTAGATTATAAATATAACCCTTCTTGGTATTTCAATACCTTAGTTCCAAGAAGTCCAGCAAGGAACTCAAGATTCAGAATTTGTGAGTTCCCAGATCATCTGAATTTAAGGGAATCCCTCAACATTTCCATCTGTGCTTTCCTAGATTATAGGAAGTTTTCCAGCCACACACAGAGTTTGGAAAAAAATCTTGAATGAATTGGGCCATTTCCTAAACTTTGATTTGGCCTTCAGACTGAATCTTATGGTCTGCACATATTCCTGATAGAAACCATAATGAAAGGATGGCTCTTTCTTTTTGTCAGAAGACAGATTATTTTTTCATAGTTGAGCTCTAACATTCAAATTGAATAATCTGTATCTCAAAATGGCATGACAATATCTTATTGATAAAAAATGGTATTAGGATACTCGGAGGACAGAGACAGCTATACTTATTCAAATGACTGATGCCTACAATCCAGTCAAGAATGTCCTCAGTCCTGTACTGAATATGATTGTTCAGAGAACTGGAACCGGTGACACAGCAGTGACATTTTTGGTGTAATCTAGAAATACTTGAATGAAAAAGCATTTTTGTGCTTTCGCTGTGTTAATAATCTTTAGAGACATATTCAAAGCTATAATGTATTTCTTTTTTCATTTGCAAAAGCTAATTCTAAATGTATTGGCTAGGATTTTGATAAATTATTTATTCATACATAGTCTGCTTTTCCTTTACCACTGGAAATTACTCGACAGGAGGTTCATACAAAAAGCTTCTAATGCTAAGGTCAAAAGACAATGTACAGCTATTTCATCTTTTCTTCTTTAGAGTGATAAGGGAAAAAGAAGCAGCAGCAGCAGGGAAACACTAGAGAATTTCAAATGGAAAGACAACATTTGGAAAGTCAATGACCTCTATAAACCTGTGTGAATGAGCCAAAGCAATTACACAATAAAAGCTTGTGTAAACACATCTATGAATGAAAGCAGTTGCCCTATGAGCATTCTTTTAGAAAATATAATTTAAACTTGCATTTAGGATTAGTGTATTTTGTATCACTTTTCAAAGAGTGGTATTGTGGATGACTAGTTAACTCATCCCTAATCCTAATTCCAATCCTAACTCTAAAGATTTGTTGAAGCATATAGATACCTCTCCAAGGTATATGCAGGCTTTTCTTTATTGCTTTGTAAGCCGTTCCTGAATCAGGAGTGAGAAAGAGTTTAAGAAGGGATACCTACTGCAGTACCACAAAGAGATGTTGTCTTAAGCTCATAGTTCATTCTTCTGAATTCAATTAGAGATCCATCGCCTCAGGTAAACTTTAACTTCGGTCCAGTTTAAATGTGACAGATATGTAAAAATGTTATCCGTTCAGCATTCTATATGTTCAGTGTCTTATGTAAAAAAAGAAAGATCACTTACACATGCACATTTAGAAACACAGAAATCATTTGTACTGAAAGCTGATGCAATAACCCAACTGAGGACATGATTTCCAAAGGTTATATGTTAAATATATCATATGAATAAAATCACCCATATTTAGATATTGATCAGGAACTATGACTAATCATGATTGACCTTTTACCCAAAATGTACATATTTTGAACAGCTTAGTTTTAGAGTTGGCATAATCACAGTGGGAGTATCCAGACATATTATTTTCAGCATTTCTGAGGGCTGAAGGACCCTTTCCTCCAGGTCCAGTTTCAGTTCTTCTCTGTGCCCCAACAGTTCTCATCTATACTTCATTTCTTACTACTACATAACCATTGTATGTGCCTGTAAGGATTTTCCTCAACTAGGTCTCCCAAGAAATAAGAATTCTTGAAACAGGCATTGTTTTAAAAGAAATTTTTATTGAGAGTTAGTGATAGCAGTAGAGCAAAGCAAGGTCTGAAGAATTCACATGTGAAAGGTTACATCATAATGCCCATTCAGGACTCCTCCCCCCAGTGTCCAACCGTCTGGTTGAAATCCAGGCAATTCACAGGTGCTAGGTTGTTTTGGGAACCTGGTGATTTAGCGCCCATCTCAAGGTCTCTCTCACTTTCATTTCTCAATGGTCCCAGGCTCTGTTGTCTGGAGATAAGACAGATGTTTTCATGCCACATTCCTTTCTCATGAAGGGAGGACGTTTCAAGGTGGACAGAGCACAGCAAAGCAAATATATTCCCCAGTCAAGCAGCCCTCCTCCCACCAGAATGGCAGACCCCGAAAGAACTACACACATAAAGCAATAATGTGCAGGCAAGTACATTGGAGGGGTCTGACAGTGCCTCCTGGTCCATATAACAGTTCTGCCTATTCTGTTCCCCTTTTCCACTCATCCTAAAACTGTATGTACAAACAATTTGTTTTCTTACAGAATATTACACCACCCGTCTGAGCTGAAAATGTATTAGCTATAAGGCATCATAAATTTCTTTTCTGCTACAGCGACCAACTAAAATAGCTGCCTTCTTTGGAAGTGTTAAAATCAGGCCTTGAAGCAAGGCTGGAATTGTTCACTTGTGACTTTGGTCACACAAAAGAAGACATGCACCATTCATAATAAACCGGAAGCTTTTGGATTATGCTAGGAATCTGGTGAGAAGCCCATGGGGGCTGGACTGAGCTCCTGGCTACTAGTTCTCACACCATAATATTAAAGATAAATTTGCGCGATACCATTCTGCTGAATCAGAGTTAGAAGAGTCATCAAAGGAAATCTGCATCACTCTTCCTGATGACTAAGTCTGTGCCTACAGAAAAACACCAATTTAAATCATTATTTTTAAAACAGTCTGGACATTCTTGGAATTGTGCCTGTTCAGAAGATTTAACAGATACTTCTAAAGATTTCTGTTAGATAAGAATGGATTTACAAATAACCGAACCCCAAAACCTTTACTGCTATAGAAATCGAAGAGAAACATTGCAATTAAAATCCTTTCAAAGACAACTGCCCTCTTTTTCTTCTTGTTAAATAGCCAGAAAGATTATTTTTCTGAGTCTACCTCTGAAAAAAATACAACATGGTACTAGAGGATAAAAGATAAAAATGACTCCAGATTATACAGGGAGAATTTTCCAGGACTAAGGGAAACAATCAACCCCATGCATCTTCTAGAATCAAGAAGTAATCAGAATGTGTTAAAGTTTTCTTTTAATTTTGGATGGGCTCAGGCTTGGTACAATTACTTTCACAACTATTTTTTCTGTGAAGCTTAGTCTCCCCTTTAAATGTTTGTTTACATCGTGTGCACTTTTGTGTCCATCAGAGTCAGTTTGCTGTACTGGTTAAGGCACCAAGCTAGAAACCAGAAGACGGTGAGTTCTAATCCTGCCTTATGCATGAAAGCCAGCTGATTGACTTTAGACCAGTTATTTTCTCTCGGTTGTTCCCAGCTCACAGCTTTGTTGTTGTGGGGCAAATAGGAAGAGGAAGGAGTACTGGATATGTTCAATGCCTTGAGTTATTTGTAAAAATAATAAAGGTAGGGTAAAAATAAATATTTCTCTCTCAGTACAATATCCGTTCAGGTTGCTCCTTGCTAATAAAATGAATATTGTTTTTAAAGAAACACTTTTGGTAAGAATTGTATTTTGGTAATAAGCATCCAACATACTTCTCCCCAGTCCCATGGCTATGGAGTTTCCTCCCATCTTCCAGATGTACACAAGGAATGATCGGGCCTCGCCATAACTGGGTCTTTAGGCTGTTATAATGATCATAGTTATTTGGAATACTTTCTTGAGGGCATTGTGACTTTGCCTTGGTTCTCACTGGGAACCTTTTTCAGATCAATCTTAGGAGGTCTATGGTTTGTAGTCATTTTCTTTTCTAAACGTGGAAGCCAGCACATGTTGCTGGTTGATATACACAGTATAAATAAGCTACATATTTTATTAGATATGATTTTTGTGGGGATTTATTGGTTTTGGGTTTTTTTGTTCTCACATTCCAGTCAATGACGAAGCATTATGTCTACTATGACTTGGTCACAGATACAAAAATATTATACAGCTATGTCCATTACAGGTAGTCCTCGGCTTACGACCACAATTGAGCCCAGAATTTATGTTGCTAAGTGAGAAATTTGTTAAATGAGTTTTGCTCCATTTTACGACTTTCCTTACCCCATTTGTTAAGTCAATCACTGCAGTTGTTAAGTTAGTAACACGGTTGTCAAGGGACTCTAGCTTCTCCATTGACTCTGCTTGTCAGAAGATCGCAAAATATAATCACATGATCCTGGGACACTGCAACCTCCATAACTGAACCAGTTGTCAAGTTTCTGGATGTACATCACGTGACCATGGGGATGCTGCAGTGGTCACAAGTGTGAAAAAATGGTCATAAGTCACATTTTTTTCAGTGCCGTTGTAACTTCAAATGGTCACTAAACGAACTGTTGTAATTTGAGGACTACCTGTTCTAAGTGGAAACCCTGATACTTCTGAAGGGTATACTTATTCCTCTTTCCATGTTATCTCTTCCTTTGTTTCAGTTGGCTTGGTAACCATGAAAATATTCTCTTATAAGGGCACCTCCGCACATACGTTCTGTATCACTGACTTCATCACCCCGTGCTGCCACACAAATGTCTGCAAAAGCAGTGGCCTCTTTTGCTCTGGGTTAGCTTTTCCCGTTGAGGGAAGAAAAATAGGCAAGCTGATCATTGTTGTGGGAGCAGCAGAGGTCCTTTGTTTAGCAAAGAGTGACAGGGGAAAAAGCTAGAGCTGCATAGTGCTTTGGCTTCTGGATAGAGAGAGAAATCCCAGGAGGAGGTAGAATACAGTGTGAGTTCCCACAGGTAGGAAACCTGCCTAACATGTGACTCTGGAGGAAGCACGACAGCATTATTGTTAGAGTGTTTTCTCTGACTGAAAGCTAAGTTAATCAGCTTTATTCTCACTGACTTTACAGCATTATTGGGACTGTGTATGAAGAAGCCCCGAGACTGAGTGGACTCTTGAGAAAGTGAGTGCTTTTATAAATAAATCCACCAGAAGTTATTTAACTGTGTGATTCAGTCTTACTTAGCCAACTTTCCATAGTTTGGGTGGATTATAATAAATTCAAATTGTTTGCCGTGGGAAATTCTTAATAAAGTCCTAGCTTTGGACTATTGTTGTGGGATTTCCCTTGTTTAATAACTATACATGCCTTTTTGCATCTCGATGACAATATTTATTATGTGCTAACTGCAACAATTCACAGGATAGCTGATTTGTGTTATTGTACAATTAAGCTATCATGTATAGTTCCTTCTCATTCTACACGCAGCAATAATTAATACTTTGTTGAATGCAGAACTGATTACATAATACTTGGTCTGCACCACACTAGCTGTAGAGGTGGAACTTTTGTACTAAGCCTGGTTGCTCAGTAGAAGCAAATGTTTTCTTGGTAATATGCATTCATTCATTCATTCATTCATTCATGATATGAGACTCGAGTGTATTGTTGGGGTCACCTTTCAGTAGTGGCTTTGAAGAAGTTCATGATTGTTTAACCCATGGAAATAGTTCTTCAAAATTGTTATGCTGAACGCAATCCACGAATAACACTCACAGAGAAATTTGTGTGTTAGACTGGGTTATGTTTCTTCTTGTAGTTGTGAATTTAGGATGAAATCCAAAACATAACTATTGTGCTCTCAAAAGACCTTAACAGTCTTGATTGTGGAAGACAGTTCCCAAATATTTTCCCTCCCAAATAAAAGAGAATGTCTTCAGATTTGTTGTATCATGCAGGCAGAGGGAAAAGATATAACAATTTGTACCTTGATTTTACAGTAAATAAGACTTGCATATGATACACAATAATCACTGGAATTCTTTGATAGTAGTCTCATGAGCAGTATGCCTCCATAGAAGACTGACTGAATCAGCTTCGAGAGAAACTGATCAATGAATTCATTGTTCAGTGAATTTACCTGGATTTATATTGTCAGTTGCTTTTGAGAATCCAAACTGCTGCATATTCAAGATAAAAGCTGGGTTTACACAACACAGTTATTCTCAGTAAAATTGGATGACTTTGTTCTGCAGTTGCTTTATATCGTAAAAAAATAGTACTGAGTTAAGACATGATTGGTTAGTTTGTGGTTTTATGTATCATGTGAATTTAGTCCAAATCTTTTCAAAATGCCTTAAAACATATGGTGTTCCCCTGAAACTAACGATTCATGATATTGGCACAGGAAGAATGTAATTTCCAACCTTTTTATTTACTTGTATATTATTAAAAATACTGTGCTGATCATCAAAATAATTTTTCCCCAGGGCAGCTCAGTATGAGTATGCATACTTGTAAAACTGCAATCCTGGATGCATAAATTAGGAAGGAAATTATAGTGGATTTAGCTAGATTGAATAAATATATTTAGAAATGAGCTGCCCGTACACCTGAATATTCATACGAGGCTCAGTATGCCTTGAAGATATATGTAATGTCTTATCAATACACTTTTATTTTATTACTGGATAAATCTATGAGCCATTGGATCATCCTTTGAAAAAAAGGTAGTGTAGTCTGATGTGATCAGAATGAACATTAAATTTTAGCCATATTTTTTAATGGACGATATCATGATCATCTAAAAAAAGTACATGGAAAAATAATTGTAATTGCAAATGAACTTCAATAAATAAGTCAATATTTATTTATCTTATGAGATAAATAGAATAACCAGGTATGGGCAAAAATTCAATAGGAGCGGGAGTAACTTCTGACTTCCTGCTGGCTTCCCCTTGACTTTACTTGCTTGTGGGAAGATACCAGGGAACATTGGAAGTCATGATCACATGGCCACAATGCTGCAGTGGCCACAACTCTGAGAATAAAACTGGTCTGAACATCATGGAAATTCCAGTTCCACGGAAGTAATGGGTCCTGCATTTTTTAACGCATTCTTTAAGTTCTTTAAGGGATTTTAGGTATCTTGATTTCAAAATTGTTGCAGTATAATGCAGTATAAGGCTAACTTGAGGGTACAAATAGATAAACACAGTGAGAGTTTTAGTATTATATAGATGTTTATTAAAATGAGATTGTGAATCCATCTGAGTCAACATTCTAATATACACTATTAGACTCTCAATTTTGTTTCTTAGATTCCCCCCCCCCCCGCACAGATTAATTCACTGGATTGTGGAATGTACATAAATTGAAAGATGTAAACAGGGCAATTCCACTTTCTTAATAGTTTATCTAAGGGATATAGAATTATTTTTAAAAAATTATCCTGATCTCGATGTTTATTGTTTCTTCAGTTTTCTTTCCTGCATCTATATCCCACCCGTCTCCCAGAAATATATAGTGTTTCTTCTCTCACTTTTCCAAACAACAAAACCCTTCTGAGATTGATTGGGCTGAGAGGGAATAACTGGCCAGAAGTTACCTGTTGAATTTCCATGGCTGAAGGTAGATTTGAACCTATGGTGACCTAGGAATTAAGTGTACTACTGTGTCCTGCCACAGCATTGTGTACTATCTGGTTACCACAGAGGTAAGGCCCACATCTCTGGAATCAGGAGTGGGACTTTTCCTTTCTTCGAAATGGTGGCATTCTTTTCTCCAGCTTTCTATTTGTTTGCATTAGGGTTGTAAAGGGAGATAATTTTCCAGTAGATGGAGATTACTTCTCTTCTCCCAGGTTTGCTTAGGGGTCAGTAACAACTTCTGCAAGAATGATTTATTGACTTCTCCTCTATGGCCAGAATTAAAACTGTCACCATTGGGCCTGTAATCCCAAGACAGGAGCATTGCCTTCTCAATCAATTGGAGGGAAAGGCTGCTTTGGTTACAGAGCAATTAACAAGTTTATTTCATGGTGGATGATTGGGGGCCAGGGTGGTGGAAAGAGGGCAGGAAGGAAGAACAAAGTCAGTTGCTGAACTAAATGAGTTTCTTCTGTCTCCGCTTTGCTTTTTTCATAACACTCTCCCCCCTCCCCCAGTGCTTTGCATTTTTTCCTGCGTGTAACGAAGCATGAATGATGGGAGACATGGGGTAGGTTTGACTGTATGTATTTTTGGAGCTATGATTAAGAAAGGTAAAGATTTCCATGCTGAAAGATTGTTCACAAATATTGCTTTAGCTGCACTTGGCTAGCTGACATACTCCTACGATGCTTCGTTAGTGTAGGCAGGACTCTTTTTTAGCTGCTTCCAAATGGAAATTCTCTCAGTGGAAATCTCTGTCAGTATTAAAAAGTATTCTGTGCCAAGCCATTATAATGAGCTCCACTTGTTTTGTTTCAGTTCTGATCTTATAATTCTAGAACTAACCTTTTAGATTAAATTGCTAGCTTGGGTATGGCGCTATATTCAGCAACTGTTTTGGGGCACTATCATGACGCTTTGAATTGTAACAATAAGCGTTGCTATATGTTATAATGGTCTGACGCAAATGTCATTCTGCGTTGCAATCAGTGTCCAAAATTTAGTAGGATGCTGACATTTTCAACTCAGGCTGCTTTTGTAGAAACAAGAATGTATTTCTGACATGTGGAAATGAATAATGACAGTCATGTTTAGGTGACTGTCAACATATATACTTCTTTCCTTTACTGTTCCAAATGGTAAAGATCGGACTTTACATTCATAGAGACCAGTTGAATGTGGATATAAGTGACTTTATTCCTTCTCTCTCTGATATTCCTGAGAAATCTGCATAGATCAATGCAAAATTTTGCAGGCTTGCTTAAGAGGGTATCTGTCAAAATCCATGCAGCTAGGGAAACCCAAAGAAACAAGAGCTACATAGATTTTGTTTTTTTAAACCTTCATGTCTTTGTGAGGAAATTACGGGATCTTGGAAACCATATTAGGAATTTCCCAGCCTCCCTTGTGTTGAATTAGTTAACCTGGACTCTTTGAATACAGGACTCCTTATTTAGCAACTGCCTTGGATATCCACTGTTTGCAAATACAATAGTAATAAACCAGGGGTGTCAAACTGCCGCCCCCAGGCCGGATGCGTCATGGCGAAACCACAATATGTCGCGACACGTCACGTGACATTGTGAGTTTGACACCCCTGTAATAAACAGTAATAAAAAACATTTTCTGACCAATGCATACATTTATGATCACAAAAGCTTTCAGTGTGAAACTGATTAAAGTCCGGTCAGTTTCAGGCAGCAGCTGCAAGCTAATGGGAGGGTTCTAATCAACTAATTAAGGTTGGAGACCTACACTTGTTAACCTGCTGTTAACACTTTTTAGGGACATGCACTGTGCTGTGGAGAAAAGCACAGGAGGAGGTAGCTTGTTTAAGCAATCTCTTTGTCCTGCAACAGAGCACGAAGGGGGTTAAAACACTTCACAATACCTCTCTCAGTCGCATGGCTCACTTAGCAACTATTTTGTCAAAATCAATTGCAATCACTAATCATGGACTACCTGTACTTTGAGATCCTTTTTTTCTAAATTTCTCCCTCTATGCCCCCCCCCCAATTAGGACCTAATTGTCATTTATGAGGAAAGTGTTGTCTCTTCCATTCCTTTCATTTAGAATTTTTTAATAGCGATGTGTTATTTTCAATGGGACCTATCCACTGATAGAATAGCATGTTATCATCAAACAGATGGTGCTTATGTCCTCCAGATCTGTGCAAAAGGATTAGAGGACTTTCCAAAATAGATTTGCAGGATGTGCCTGAAGGAGAAAGAAAAAAAAAATGATCTCTGTCTTCAAAACTTTATTCTGGAAAGTATCAGAAGCAAAATTGCTCCCTCCAGTTGGTGTCAATGACTTCAGTATCCATGTTCATCATAAGACTATGCTTAGGCAAAATGACCAGTGCTTACATATTTTCCAAAAATTTTATTTCTGAGACAAGAATAGTTTGCTCTAGTTATCTGATTTGGCCTGCAAAAATACAGGCCATCATTAGATGGCAGCAGAGAACTTTTCTGCCATTATTGGTTGTCCAGGCAGACAGGATTTGGTAGCTCTAATACACAGGTGTCAAACTCGCCGCGTCATGTGACATGTCGCGATGTATCGCAACTTTTTTCGCATTGCTGGAGCTAGTGTGGGTGTAACCTCTGCATGATGCAACCGGCCCACAGGCCGGCAGTTTGACACCCCTGCTCTAACATAACTTGAATTCTCATTAAATTGATTTTATTTCTTTTAAGAGAGAACATATATGTATCATAGAATATTCTATATGACATTTAGCTTGGAGTTAACTAGGGAATACTTTTTGTAATTGGTTTGTGCAATAGCTTAGAACAGAGGCAATTCCACAACAGGGAAGGCAACCTGCTATAATCTCTGCTCATATGTTACACAGTTGAGGAAGAAAGAAAATACTGTAGTCTCATTACCGTGTTTCCTTTCAAACAAAGTATTTAATTTTGTTACTGCATTATTATAACACTACATCTTTGAGATATGTAGATGTGACCTCGTTTTTTCTGTTTAAGAAAGCTCTGATTCAGTCAAAATCCTGTTGTTTAACCCTTCCACTTCATTCAGCATGTAGCTGTGTTGTAGGTCAAGTTGTAACTCAATGTATAACTGAGTTCCTATTAGAAAATGTCAATTTATTCTTCATTGATTAAGCTCGCAATAAGCATAATATTAATTGAAAAATGTGGAAAGCCTGGCATATAAATTAGAACATGGAGTAAAAAATCATTTGCCTTGTTGAAATGCCAAATTGTTATTGAATTGAATCACAGTATTGAATTGTGCTAATTTAAGAATATTGAGCTGAGGCATAAAAGAAAGCTAATAAAAAAGTCAAAATCAACGGGGGTAGTTCAAATTAGAATTGAGAGCCCAGTTTAACTCAGGTTCTCTGTTGGGAGATGTAGTTTTGTGTATCAAGGCAAATGATAGTTTTACAAGTCAGGAAAGTTTAGAAACCATTTGTACCTTTTTCTTCTTAACAAGTAAGGCATATCTGAAGCAGAAGTGGACAAAACTGTAAAGACTATTCTATTCCAAGGTATTTTTCTCAAGTTCTCATCTTTTGCTTGTGACTTATAATCATTTTTTCACCCCTCTGTTTCGGACAGGGTAGAATTGGCAAATAGGATTATAAGGAAGGAGGTTCAGGTTAAATACAGGAGGAACTTCCTAGACTGCATAAGCTGGCAATCTGTGAAACGGATTGCCATGGAATGTGGTGAGTTCACTTCCAATTTTTTAAGATAACTCCCAGGATTTTCTAACCAGCATGCTGCCTAGGGGATTCAAGGAATGGCAGTCCACATATCTTTAGACTTGCCAAGGTTCAGAAACACTGTTCTTGGGGATCCTACATTGAGCAGGGATATAGACTAGATGACCTCTAGTGCAATATACATTTGTGAGAAATAAAGCTTCTCTTTGAAGCTAGTTTGCAAAGTAACATAGTTCCTTACTTCTTAGAACAAGCCACTGAATTGCTTCACATTGCTGCCTCAACCAGTGTTTAGACTAGCTGGCAAATGCTGGTAAAAGTAGCATAGAGCAGGAGTCCCCTGAGGCACCAGGGACCGGTTCCATGGAGAGAGGTTTTTCTGTAGACTGGAAGGGGCGTGGTTTCATGTGCTGCCTGCATCCCGTGGATGGGGCTTGGCTTGTTTGGGCAGACTGGTTTCTAACATGCCACAGACCGGTGCCGGTCCGTGGACTGGGGGTTGGGGACCTTTGGCATGGAGGGAAAAGTATATTGGCTCTTCCACCTGGTGAAGAAAATCATATCACTTCCAAGTGAGAAAATTCCCTGACATAGTGAATCCAAGCTGCCTCACGTTGGCCTTCTTGCAGATGCTTAAGCCACAATGGCAATGTTATGAGTTAAAGTGTGGCAAGACAATGTTGCTAACAATTCTAGTATAAAACCCTTGACACCATAGAACTGTTCAGACATGAGGACAAGTTACTTAGAATCAGTTTGTTGGATATTTCCACATGATAAAACTTCCTAGAAGCATTCATTAAATTCAGCTTTGTTCAGTTTAGCTAAAGCCTTGCTTGAGAGATCCCTTGATGAGTGCCACAGATATTTTAAAAAGCACAGGGGAAATCTAAGTGAATGTTTGTATATATTTACCCAGTGTACATATTGCCTCATCCAAAAATTAATACACTATGATTGTATTGTAGGAATGTAAATTATATTATACAAAAGAATATTTTATACTTGGAGATCAAGTATTTAGCCTTATTTTTTTCAGAGGGGAATAATTAATAAAATTTTATAAGAAGCTAAATTAGTATTTCTCAAATGGGGAAGCAAGTTTTCCTAGAAGAAAATAGATGCTTTCCCCTTTCCTGAAAGTTAAGGTCAATCTGCACTCACGGCATGTTCTCTGCACTCGTGGCATTATCCCTGACTTGCTGAACTAGCAAAGCAACCTGGGCTCTTATTTCTTTAAGAATAGTCTTGGGAAATACTAAATTACAGCTGTGGACCATTTTATAAGAGCATCCTTTGGTATGATTCAGCCTGTGAATTTTGCCTTCTGCACAGATGGCCACCATTCAGCTTTAAATAGATTGTGACTTTTTTATTCAGCTTCATTATTGCTAAAGATAATTACATGATACAAGATTGGTTCAGCAATATGATAGGAAGAAAATGTTGCTTACTATTGGGACTTTGAGCCATATGTCTGGTTTCAGTAGAGTGTTCTTAAATAATGGAGGATTTTGTTTGGTCTTAAGGAGTCATGTTGCTTGCTGGAAATGGTCTGTTTTGGAATATTGCTTTGCTGCATGCGAAGTGGATTAAGCTGAATTTTGCATTAGTTGTAACAAGACCATGGATTAATTTAGGCTACATCGGGGAGTAATGTGAGTTTCTGGTAGCTAAAATGAAGCTGTGAAACTGAATCACCATTTGGTTCCTGTGTAATGCAAGGCTCATAGTGATGCAATTGTTACAGTTGTTCAATTTTTACATAGTAGCCTTACTCAGATGAATATTTTCTACTTGTTTTGAAGTATAAATCTTATCTCTAAATACTGGATATGCTGGATAGGCCAGATGAGAGGTTGTTGTCCTAACATCTTGAAAGCTGGGGAAAGCTGTCATGATCAATCACATTTTATCTGCTTGATACAAATGAAGGGGGGGAAAATACACGCTAGATTAATGCAACATTCGGATTGTAAAAATTTATTATAAAAACATTTATGTATTTGTTCTCTGTCTTTGATCATAATTTCTTTCAAGGCATATCAAAAAATAACACGTAATAAACAAAGCCAGGTATTGAACTTTCTTCTTTATTGGTAATCCTGCAATGGAAATCAATTGGACGATGCCCATGGAACTATTTTTTTTAAAAATGTTTTAAAATAAAATTCTGTATCGGGGAAGGTTACTGGTAAAACTTTAACTGCAACCTAACAAATTGGTTTAGTGTTTCACTAGTAAGTGGTAAGCCAAAAGAAGATTTGTTTGTGGCTTAGCATGTTGTATGGACCCAGTTAATGGTACTATTTAACCTGTACTGTAGTATATAAACCATGGCACATGGTTTACTGTATTGTCTGAAGCCCAGACCATTAAGATATATTTATATAGTTAAAATTAAGGAAAACCTAGCTCCGTCTGTTGTCTGAATATAGCCCTATGTGCAGTTCCCCTTGCATATTAGTCACTGTTTTAGAGAGAAAGATAGATGCCTTTGAATATGGATTGGAGAGGGTTACTGAGTACCCATCTAGGTCTCGTTCATCAGTCCAGAACTAAGTAAAGACTGATGGCTCCCTTGAGACCATAATCGGCAAGTAGGAACTTGCTTAATGTCTCTGAGAGCTGAAGCTGAGATTAGACAGGATAGTTATCAGTACATAGTGCAGGTGCTCTCTGTATCCAGGGTGAAGAAATAAGTGGCAAGAAATACATTATCATGAAGGAGACAGAAATGTAAACCCTGGGTATATATGCCCATGAGGTGGAGTGGGTCAGAGCAAGTGATGAAATGGACGTTGTGATACCTTCTCTTATTTGGATTGCAATATCAGGATGAAGAATGAAAGGACTGAGTTTGCACCATCGCATCAGGATGCATATTCTGTCATTTTGGTATCCCTTTGGCTAAGTGTGAATATTTAGGACTAGGGGTGTGGTACAAATAGGGAACTTGAGAGCTCAGCATTTTAACTGTCCTTGTAACTGGAATAAAAGCAGCATGTTTATCCAAGCTTTGTTCTTACCCAGGGGTCTTCAAACTTGGCCCTTTTATGACTTGTGGACTTCAACTCCCAGAATTCCTCAGCCAGCGTGCCTGGCTGAGGAATTCTGGGAGTTGGTCCACAAGTCATAAAAGGGCCAAGTTTGAAGACCCCTATTCTTACTTCTTCCACTGTTAGCTCCTGAATGCTGGTTGAGTTTCTAGGGAAACCTTTGTTGCTGTATCCTGGCATAAGCGTTGATATTTTGGGTATGTGATGAACTAGAAACAGTGATTATGCTTTGGACATAAAAGAAGGGAGAAACTGCAACCTTGGGTGGGTAGAATCTAGGAGATTTCTAAAATGTTCTAGGATGAACTATGATTTTTTTTTATAAAAGAAGCATTTGCCCATGATAGAAATCTGACAGTGTCATCTAACTAACCAATTAACTATAGAAATCTGTTACAGATTGTCAAATAAATACACTTAGGATTACAATGCAGCCATCAATCACATTGCTTCTATAACATTGTGAGATCAGTTGTCATCCAAATCAACCATATAATAGTAAATATAAACATTGTATTTGTAGAGTACATGGCCAGTGAAGGAGCAATCAGGGCCAAAAAAATAAATGTAAAGAGAGACTTAATCAAACACATCAGAATTATCATGTCGGAGTGTCCCAAAGATGCAACTGGACTTTCCATGTTTTTTTTTCCTTTGAAAATCTTTCACATCTCACCCATGATGTTTCTTCTGTTCTGGGCTGAAGAACTGAAGAAGCTTCTTGGACGAGAAGCGAAACGTTTTGAAAAGGGAAAAAAAAACCCAAGAAGGTCCAGTTGCCTTTTAAAAAAGCACCTTTGGGACAACCATGACCAGGATGATTGAGAATCTCCCTAGACAGGTTGCAGTGTGTGTGCGTTTGTGTGTTAGTCTGTGTATTATATTTTTTAAACTGAATTATTTCTACACCATGTCCAAAGTAGTATGCAGACAATAAAAATAGTGACGAGAGGGTTAGGGCACTTTGGATAGAGTTTTTAACCCACAGTTTGACATGATTTTTCACAGATTTTTTTTATCCAGATTTTTCACCAGGAAAAAAATAGGATTTTTATACAGTGGCTTCATATATGGGAAAAGCAGTAAGCTTTTAATTTCATATTTTTATACCCCATTGTGATTCGTGGTGTCATAGAGACTCATGTACTGACAGGCACTTAAGCCCCAGGAAAACTCAATGAGCTGGCAGGGACGGGTAGGAAACCATGGTGTGGGTGGAGACACAGAAACTAAGAGGAGGTTCTAAGGTGTAAGTGTCTCCTTTGGCACTCTTTTTAATGAGCTGTAACTGTGAAGACTGTCAGACTTGTCAGGGCACTAAAGTACCCTTTCTGCTATTCTTGACAGCCAAGATGAAGGAGGGTGTGTGTGAATGTGAGGGAATGACCCCAATCATTTTGGACAAAAAGAAGGAAACAGAAAAATTGAGAAGCGGTCCTGCTACCACCTCCTCCCTCTTCAAATGGATGGATTTGTGAGATCATCTTAATTGTTGGCTGTGCCAGGCTCTAAAGTGCATCAGACCTTTTCAGGCAAAATGTTTAAGTATACAGGAATGTGTCTATTTTTGTACATTTTATCTCTCAGGGATTTCAAGTTTTTTGTTGTTGCTGTTGAGCTATTTTTAATGAAAGAACGCATTCAGAGTTGGACGATTGAATGAATTTCTAGCATCACACCAAAGGTGGCATTATATGGATGTTGAAGTGCTCTTAGGTTAACCTTTTCTGTACAATATAGAATGCAAGTTTAATCTTGTTTTCTCTTATTTCACATTTTTGAAAAAAAAAATTAAACAGCTTTAGGGCAAAGCCTATTATATACTGGTGCTGGTTGGAACCTATTTAGTTATCGTTGTGTTGCAACTGATTTTCAGCAGTTTGCAACAGAAACATAACATCCCCTCAAGAACAAAATAATCTAAGGGACCAACCTATTCATTCATAAAACCATTAGGCTCTAGATGTCCTATGGAAGAGCTTTGTCTCTGAGACCTACATCAAATATGTTAAGATTTGTGCAACTCAAATCTCTTTGGGAATGGAAGTAAAACTTTAACTTTAAAAACTAACAAAGAAATCCAAACCAATTTTTAAAGACTCTATAACAACAATTATAACAACAACAAAAGTGTCTAGACAATACACAATGTGCCAAGTCCCATAAAAACCACTCTGTCCGATACAGGTTGTGCTTATCTAGCATCCTGTCCCCAGTACCTGGAGGAGGAGACAAATATTTAGAGCTTTTCAAAAGATCAACATGCATATGGTCCTCCAAAACTTGTTCCAGACACTGGTTCCATAATAGAAAAGTCCCATTAGATGACACTGCTTCACAGAAGGGACCCAGACATGCCAACTCTGTTGGATCTAGTGGGATGAGCAGAGACAATTCAGGATAAGTGGTTCCACAAGCAACCTAGCTCTTTGCCATGTAGGACTTTATAGCTGATAACCAGCAACTTAAATTACATTCAGAAGCTGACTGGTAGCCAGTGCAGCCTAAGGAACAATGGTATTACATGGATACATGTTTACTGTACTGCACCCAAAATTGCTAAAGGCCATTCTGGACCAGCTGCAGCTTCCAAATGTTCTTCAAAGGGAGTCCCTTAGAGATTCTGCAATAGTCAAAATGAGTGGTGGCAAAAGCATGAGAACCTGTGACTAAGAATGGGCACAATTGGAACAAAAATTGATTTGTCTAACATACAGGTGGCAGCAATGGCCAGAAATGCCTTTGTATGCTTAGGCTGAGGCAGTAACTGCATCCATTCTAGAAAATATCTGAAGTGTACAGGCTGAAACTGGCAGGGCAACAATCAGCAGTTCTAAGGATAGATGTTGAGGAAATATCTCGTATTTTCTAGGCCAATCAGAGAATGACCAAATTTCTATACACTTGAAGGCAGGAGGAAAAAACCCAAGAATTTAAAGTCTAGATCACACATATATATTGGCTTTAAATTATTTGTTTGGCAGTAGGCTGATCTTAAAAAAAAAAGCTACATATCTGGTGAGGTCTGTCTGAAGAATATTCTGTAAGCAATGTTCTTCACAGACATAAATGAAGTTCTGCATGTGGGGTTGAGTATCAGGAGAGCAATAATTATTGCCTGGAATGAAGCCCGAGACATTTGATATGATGAAGTGACTAGCTGGAAACAAAATACTAGATTACATCATCTTTTGACTGATTAGAACTCAACTTTACATAATACAAAGTGAGAAGAATCAACAAAAATATATAAAATAAATAAAACATAGAGGTGTTGCATTTTGAACCTTGACTGACCCGAATAGAGCATGTACCATGTGAATATGGGTATCGACCTTTCCTTAGAGCAGAGATGGGCAATTAATTCTCCCAAGTGGGCACATGGAAAACTGGGACTGTTGTGAGGGGCCAAACCAATAGAGCTGCTATGGGTTGGATGGGGACATCCAAACGGCCAGATGTGGCCCAAGGACTGTAACAGGCCAGATGTGACCTGCAGGCCATAGAATGTCTAGGTCTGCCTTAGAGGGAAATCCAATGTGATTGATTACTGTTTGTTACCGCAAACAAGACTACTAGCAATTATTGGTATTTGTCTCATGTCAACATAACTGTTTAAACTCATTTCAATAAATTCATCTGAAAGATTGTGCTGGAAGACTGTTTTTAAATCACCAATATTTTGTATGGGCTTGCTTTTTGTTGTCAGCAATATGGTATTCCCACAGCCATAAACCTCTTATAAAGGAATTGTGGAGTCTGAAATATTCAGCTGACCTCCAAAAATATAAAAAGATCCTCTTTAGCCCAGCAATGGATGACTGGCCTTCATTGTTAAAACTTTAATGTTCTTGTCATGCCCTCTTTAAATCAATCCACAGTGGTATCTTCACTTGAATATAGATGAATACAGTTTTCTTCTCAAGAAAACTCTACCTGTTTCTAGCTATTGATTGATGATTGGAAATGTGAGGGCTTGCCATTGGTTATGATAATTGATAGGGATTTTAAAAAGCTAGTGAAAGTAGTTTTCTAAACTTATCAGGGAAAAACACCTGCAAACGAAGCATTTAAAGCATTCCAGAATCGTTTTTATAACAGTGCAGTTCTGGGTAAAGCTAACAATTTTCAACTTCCAGGAAAACCTCGGGCAAACTTATAATAATTGGTTCTAACCTTTCTTCTTTGGCATTTTGTATGTATTTCAGGAAATAGCTCACTTCAATGATACAGATAGTCCTCGAATTATGACCATTCATTTAGCGATTACTCAAAGTTGTGACAGCTCAGAAAAAAGTGACTTTATGGCAACTGGCATGTTTTTATGATGGTAACAGCATCCCAGAGTCATGCAATCCCTATCTGCAACCTTCCCAGCTGGATTTTGACAAGCAATGTCAATACGGGAAGCCAAATTTGCTTAACGACCGTGGCAAAAAGATCATAAAATCAGGCATGACTCATTTAAAGTATCACCTTGCATCGTGATGAAATTTCCAGTCCCTAAACGTGGTCATAAGTCGAGGATTCCCTGTATTTGCAAATTCTAATTATGATCACAATGGCGATAATCTGAATGTTTAATAAAATACATCGAATACCAAACAGGTGAGTTTCAAAGCAACAAGCAGTCATACCTTGGTACTTGACTGCTTGGAAACCCATAGAATTTGGTACTTGATGCATTTTGAGGTGAAAATGTTGTCCTGGTAATCATCGTTTCTTTGGAACTTGACATGCAAGCTAGAACTTGTCGATGTCGGTTGCCTCGTGACTCACTACCTTTTCCAGCTGAAACAAAGTGTCAGCCTTGTGGGAAAAAATTGGTACTCATTGCACCTTCTAAAACCAATTAACGATGTGTACTGAAGTGCCACTGTACCGTATACAATGTAAATTGTGTTCCCTTCTTCCACAGTGGTTAAAACTCTATACTTCACTTGCCTAGAACCAGTAAACCAATTCTGGAAAGTTTTCTAGCTTCACCTATGACACTGGTAAGAGAATAGGCTGGTAGAATTCATCTTTAAGCATGTACCTTTGTATTTTTGGGGGGATGGAGTGTAATCTAAAGCAGGGCTTTTCAACCAGTGGTACGGGTATCACCTGTGGTACATTGGCACCTGGCAGGTGGTATGCGACCATCCTAGAAAAGTGGTAGTGGGGGAGGGGAATGACCTGAACTGGTGGCAGCACTGCACAAGCCTGAGCGAGAGATGGCTGGAGCTGCAGGGCTGTCAGGGCTCAGCGGAAGCGCCAGGATCAGTGCCGCTTTCCAGCTGATCGGCGCTTTTTCAGGGCTGTCAGGGCTCAGAGGAAGTACCAGGATCAGCGCCAGGCTCCTGGTGCTTCTGCTGAGCCCAGAAGAAGCATCGGTCAGCTGGAATGTTGCAGCATCTCCAGGGTCTTGTGATTTACATTCAGATGCTTGGCAACTGATTCATATTTATGACGGTCCCAGTGTCCCAGGGTCATGTGAAGTGACCAAAACCTGCTGCAACCACCCAGCAGACGGGGGGAATAAAAATCAAACACCCCCCACCCCACCCCCGCTGCCAATCCTCAACAGAAATGCTCAACAATGAAAACCTCGGACAGGAGGAAGAGCGCCGCCGGGCGGGCAGGCAGGTGTCTTGCTTGGCTGTGGCTTGGGAGGCACTTTTTTCAGTGCCATTGTAACTTCGAACAGTCACTAAGCGAACTGTTGTAAGTCGAGGACTACCTGTACTTTATCACTTTTTTCCTTTTTTTTTTTTTTTTTTTGGTCATCAAGTTTTTGACACCTTGCTAGGCGACTGGTGGTACTCGGATGTTGCCGTATCCTAAAAGGGGTACAATGGGTGAAAAGGTTGAAAAGCCCTGATCTAAAGAACAAATATTGACTTTCTTATCAGAAAAACGACAGATGTTCATAGAGAGAATCTGCTTCCCTTTCACACAGTAACACATAAGCAGCCAGTTATCAGCATATGTTTGCTGTATTTATTCTCAGTGCCTGCCGGATGCATTGTGATATTTACTGAACAAATCAAAAGGTCCTCCTCCAGCTATTAGAGCAAGGACCATAGCTGATCTAATATAACTTTGCATGGCAAACAGGTTCTCATTATGAAGAGACTTTCCCCTTCCAGAACATTTATCCAAGTTCTGCTTTGCGTTTTGGTCTGCATCATTTGGCTTGCTGTTTCTCCCAGCAGTCACTGAGGGTAGGAAGTGATGACTGCTGTGTTTGTGTCACAGCAAGTTGGAAGACTCAGAAGATAGATGTGGTTCATCATCCTCTGTTTCATTGTGAATTACTACAAATAAAGAATTTTCTGCTGTTTTTTCTAGAGTGTAACCAGTCATCTTTTATCTGCTAAAAAAGAACAGCTGCTGGACAGCAGAGGCATTCCCATTCCGGTTGTTGCACAATAATAAAGCATGATGTAGATAATTTGTAAAGCTGTCCAAAAAATAGACACCTCCTTTCTTAACAGGAATTGGGTATTGCTCTTAGCAGACTTCCCTGGAAGGGAGCTCCATCAACTACAGTGTGAAATATTTTGAAGCAAAGATGCAAAAGACCAGTTCAGGAATGTTGAATGTGCTAGAATGGATTTGGACTTTGCGAATCTTTGAAATTTTCTGTAAAAGTAGCTTTTGGAGACCAGATTATGTCCCTGATTATAAAGCTGTGATTTTTGGAATATGAGGGAGCAGAACAGCAGGTAACAGGCTTAGCAAAGTGAACAATATTCTTTTCCATTTAGCAATTACATTCTGGGAAATGGGATCAGAAGAGAGATCACCTTTGCCATTTACAGTGCTTTCCCTTGTAAAAGACTGCACAACCATTATCTTATATTGTATATCTGGAAGTACATCAATTTGCTCTTTTGCCTGCTCTCTTAGAATTATAGCTTAATAGAGGAAGGCTATTTCGTTGCTGATCTACTCCTCTCCAGTGGCCCACAGGAAGCAAACTTTCTCTTCATCAGTAGTAATTCCTATCTATCTGTATCTTTCTAATAATGTATATATTTCATTCAAAATATCCATTTTATTTGCATAATACAATTCACTGACTAAATAAATGACAGGTTTTTCTCTCAATAACAATAGGAGCACCATGAATTAGCAGGAAAGATGACCCTCCAGCACAATATAAGAGTTGAGTTAATATCTGGGTGAGAGAACCTCATATCTGCTAATCAAAGAAAGATAGGATATAAATATACTAAAAGGGATCATTAATATGTACAAACTTACAGACAGATGCCATTAGGAATGTATGTCTCTGGAAACAATCCCAGAAATTGCTGAGAAAGTTCCCTAAAGATTCTCATGCAAATTTCATTCCACATCTATATTTTCATTTATGTGTTCAAGTACATCAAAGATGGGCTTCTCCACATAAGCCTACTGGAAATAAAAAAAATTCCCACCTCCAATAATATAGTTATTAGATAGGATAGGGAGAAATCACATAATGTATTGTTTGTTTATGTCCATGGGATTGGAATATTGAGATCAAAGTGAAAGTAAAGAAATTGGGTTCATTGGACCTTAAGTATACTTTGGGCTTCAGAAGAAGGGGGTCTAGGACTAACATTTGCAAAAATTAAAGAACTTCCAACCAATTTCTAATATTGAAGGCCATCAAAAGGGGCTCTACAACAACTTCCCCCAGTTTACAGTAGCTTCATATCAACTTCTTCAAGTGTGAAGAGGGACATCTTTCACCATTCCCAGTTTGAATAAGCATTAGCTGTGACTGGGAATAATGGGAGCATGTTGCAAACTAGGTGTAATAGGAAACATGAAACTCAAAGTAGTTCTTTGCTTTGTTCCACCTGCTTTCTCTCATATCCTTTGCAGCATCTAGGGTTATGATATAGGCATTCTGGAATTCTGCTCAATAACACTTGCTATAAGAGAGATGTGAGCAACCATGTTGTGATCAGGGCATCTGACTGATTTTTGCCTTTCAAAAGGTATAAAATATGTGGCCAACAATATCATTAAAGTGACTATATTCACATTCTTGTCAGAGGGGACCAATTTGGTGTAGTGATGAAGGCACCAGACTAGAAACCGGGAGACTGTGAGTTATAGTCTGCCCTTAGGCATGAAAAAACAGTTGGGTGACTTTGGGCCAATCTCTCTTGCTCAGCCCTAGAAAAGAAACACATCTGAAATCTTGCCATGAAAACTTCAGGGATTTGTTTAGACAGTCTCTAGGAGTCAACACTAACTCACAGGCACTTACAAAAAATCCCTGTAATTGGATGATTCACTAGTAAGTTTATTCAGGCTTAGGGAGTAACAGCTGCAACCATGAATTTAGGAAGCAATTTTCCTTTAAGCCAGATTGACCAGTGATCCTGAGTTTGGTTATCTTTGACCTCCAGCTCCCCAGAGCAGGAATCTCAAATTATTTGCCCTGCTAACACATTCCTACAACACTTTTCTGCCTGTAATACTCTTTAATTTGGGATGCACTGACTGGTTGACAGGTGTTCATGACATTTCATGACCTGAAAGGGCAAAACCTTCTGGATACGTTCAGTCGATGTAGATGTTTTTCCTGCTAAGCAAAACACAATATTCTGAACCTTCTGCTTCTGATAAATTAAAAAAGAAAGCTTCTTTGTGCTGTCTTCCGTGCCATAACATTTACTCAGTACTTTTAAGTCTTAAACATTTTGTCACTCACTCGGGGTAATGAAAATCAGATATCTGAATCCTGCCAGTGGATCTTATTTACCAAGCTTTCCCTTGTTCCAACAGCGTGTATGATACTGAGAAGAGTAATAAGTCATTCAGTATGGTGAATGTGGTGAATTACAATGCATGGGGGGGGGGAATGGGCTTCAGTGCTTTCCTTAGATCATTAGTGAAATAATAGGGTTTTGTCAAGCTAACAGTATTCATCCCGATATGTGCATGAATAGTTATGCTGTAGGGGGAAAATTGCATTTTCTTTATATGAATGTACTGGATTTCTCGTATCCTAAATTGCTTTTTGTCTAAAAGGAGAAGCAAATGGAAGAGGAACAGGCAGTAGGCAGAGAAGGGACTCTGTGCCCTTTTCTCTTTAAGACCTGCTGAGTATGGTGTGGGAGCAGACAATCTTCCCACAACTAACCACTCATGTAATTTATGTTGTAATTTTCTACACCAATAAAGCTCCCCTCCACATGCCAGATGAAAAGGGTACATAATAGCCCATTGTTTGCAGCTTTCCTGAATAGTATTTCAGCATTGTCTTAGAGTCTCTCCGAAGAGAACTTAACACTCTGGGCTTTCTTGAAACAAAACAAAGCAACCTCAACAACTAGGCCGTCATAGGAAATGCTAATTTTCATAACATTACGCATTGGTGAGCTGGACCTTGAAATCCCAAGCCAAAATACTAAAAGTGTGTGTTTCCTTGGACGTGAAGATTCTGATAAAGCAGATTGATTGTAGCACAATTGAGAAGCCATTATGAAAGAATTCCAGTGACTGCTGTGTATCAGATACCAGCTCTATTTATGGTATACTCTGTGACACATTTATTGTGCCCTTTTCTTCTGTTCACTGTACAAAAAGAGCTAGACAGGATTCTCTTTGGAGTGGGAGAGCTAGTTTCAGTCTGTTCCTTGTTTTTGCATGTTTACTTTTGACCCTGTGAAAACAAACTTTCACAGTATATACTGCAACTACAGTGATATTGCCGTCTGGTCATTTGCTTTGAAGTGTTGGAAAGGGAGCTTTTTGCAGAGGGACTACAATTTTTGTGCCTAGTCATTTTGGCTAGTTGCATCGTGTAGGCAGGATTTGAATGTCTTCAGAGTAACCATAGTAACAGAAGGCCATTTAAATTTTGCTGAAGGAGAATTATTTTTTTTCTTTTCCTCAAACCCTGAATGAAACTGTGAAAAAAAAAAAAAGACAAATACCTTTTTTAATGGGGGGAAAAAGGGATCTCTTTGATTTTAGAAGGAATAGCATTTATTTTTATCAGTTGAGGATAAATTAAAAAGTGGGAACTAAATTTAGATTGCACGCGTAGGATCATAACTTGCTTCCAGTTAGATCAGATTTACACTGATTCATGCAATAAATGTTTGTTTCCTTTTCTTCTTCTGTTATATTGCTTGATAGATTTTTCTTTTCTACACTTATGTGCCTTTCCTTTAAATCTACAATACAACATTCCTGATAAAATAATGCAAAAATTCTAAGCAATTGAAGAGATAATTTAGCATAATACCCTGCTGTTACAGGATTTCTTAATATACTCAAAGTCAGTTTCCAGTTAAATTGTCTGGTATTATACAGAAATGGTACTTGAAGTACACTGCTTAATCTGTCCCAATTGTCTGTGGTATACTAGATGCTGATAGCAGATC
>NW_015386592.1:301128-321327 GCF_001527695.2 Protobothrops mucrosquamatus | reverse complement strand
AAAAAAAAAAAAAAAAAGACAAAGCCCAGATGACTTTTTGGATTATTCTTATAATTGAAAGCTTAGAGTATCTGAAAGGCTTTGTTTTGTCTAAATAGATTTGATTATTTGTAGGCATGGTGATGAATTTTGTTCAGCTTTCCTTCCATCCAGCATGAGGTACAGTAGGTTATATAGGCTTCTTGGAAGCCTTTCATATATAGTACATGGCTGATTATGGCTTTTTAACACAACTAAAAGGAATTCTATGAACTGTTTCCCAAGAACAACAATCTAATCTCATACATTATAAAGTCCATCAACTGGAGGCCTTTTGTAATAAAGCAACTATTTTTTGTGTGTAATTTTTAATATTTTTGTAATAAAACAACTAACATGATTAAAGGCCTGGAGACCAAACATATGAAGAACGGTTGCAGGATTTGGGCATGACTAGTCTAGAGAAAAGAAGGATTATGGGTAATATGATAGCAGTATTCCAGTATTTGAGGGGCTGCCACAAACAAGAGGGGTTCAACTTATTTTTTCCAAAGCACCTGAAGGCAGGACAAGAAACAATGGGTGGAAACTAATCAAGGAGAGAAGCGACCTAGAACTAAGGAGAAACTTCCTGAGAGTTAGAACAATTATTCAATGAAACAACCTGCCTTATGGGTTGTGAGTGCTTCATCACTGGAGATCTTTAAGAAGAGTTGTTTAAGAAGAGACTGGATAGCAACTTGTCTGAAATGGTATAGCTCAGGAATTCTGGGAGTTGAAGTCCACGAGTCGTAAAAGAGCCAAGGTTGACTACCCCTGGTATAGAGTCTCCTCCTTAAGCAGGGGGTTACACTAGAAGACCTTCAAGGTCCTTTCCAGCTCTATTCTGAATCTGAATCTATAATGGTGGAAAGTGGGAAAGACCTTGGGAGATAGAGGGAAGAAAGAGAATGCCGAGGGAATGGTCAGATAAGAAAGGACACAGCCTGCAGTTGGGTGGTGGGTGGGACAAGAGGCTTAGAACGGGCCCTCCCTCATCTCTTAGATTGTAAAAGGGATGGAAGGGGAATTGTATTTCAGATTTGCGAGATTCTGTTAATGTAGCTTTACAATAAAGTAGAATTACTTTATTTCCTGTCTCGTCTAACTGAATAGACACTAGTAAGGCTGACATTATTTTCTTGCCTATGAAAACTACAGTTTGGCACTTTCTTCAGTAAAAATAAACTTGCAGCCATTTTCTCCATTTTTCTTTCATCAGGTGATTTTTTCTCATTTGGCAGCTCTTTGAGTTAAACTAGACTAGGACACTGGAGTTACGAATGCTAATACTAGTTTATTATAAGGTTACAGCAACTGAATTTTGCAAATCTGAATGCACTTTCCCCCTCCCTCCCTTTATCTGCAGGAGAGCTAAGGCCCATGTCTAAAATGCTTACTGAAATTACATTTCTGTGCTGGACTCAGATTTCTTTTATCTGACCATTGCTTTGGTTGCAGCTCTTCCTTCTGTTCTTCATGGTTATTCCTATTTCCCATCACACTTTTTTTTTTTAAAAAAACAACTCCTTAGTGAAACATTTTACAAAAGATTTGGCAAATCTCTACCTTATCCTTTTTGACACTTTCCGCCTGAAGCCTCTTCCTTATCTATATTAATATCAACACTCCTTGAGCCCATAACTAACTTCATCTAATCTTGTTGCCCCGAATGAAGCTGGGAGTCTTTGGGAAGAGAAATAGGGGTTTTAAGAGGTGAAAGTAATAACTTAAATCTCTGCAAGTCTCCATCAAAAGAATGTAAAAACAGTCAATAGTTTGCCCTCAGTTCAGTTGGTGGATTTGAGACCTACTATTTGGTTTATTCTCTCTCTCTCTCTCTCTCTCTCTCTCTCTCTCTCTCTCTTTCTCTCTCTCTCTCTCTCTCTCTCTCTCTCTCTCTCCATGCATACTGTATATAAAACATGATTTTCTGTTGAGGGAACCAGAAGAACTGATTTTTACATAAGAACAATGGCCAAATTCCTATTCTGTACATCTAGAGAGTGACAATTTCAGTTGCATTCCTGCTGGCCTCTAATTGGATTGGAGACTGGAATATAGAATTCCTAAAATGATATAATTGATCCCAAACATGCTTGATTCTACTATAGAACTACTTTGATAATTGAAAAGTTGAGAAATGTTAAAGAAGGAGTTGCCCCTGGCTAACAACAACAAACCCACTCTCTGCAGAAGTAGGTGAAACAACAACATCTCATTGTGACTGATTTCTCAAATTGTTCTAATGTGGCGCATCTCTAGTTTATATAAAAGAAAGATTTAGTATCTGATGTCCCAGATGAAAATTCAGTTTCCTCCATGTACAGGAATAAGTAAGTACAATTTGATATATAGGAAGAATAAGAGACAGGGATTGCTTTTCTTTTCAGATTTATAACGGAGTTGATTTTAGAGATTATGATTGATATAGGAATGTCAGTTGACAACATACAGAAGCAATCTGTGTTAAATGGCATTCGGGATCTCCCATCCAAATCAGGTTCTGAAATATTGCTGGAGCTGTATAGATTTCCTGTTCTTTTGAAAGGAAAGTGCACAGCTTAGAATTCAGAAATTGTAATGATGAGTTGCATTTTTGTAAGCTTCTAATCTTAGTAAGGTTTTGAAGTGCTGCAGTAGACATCGCTAAGCCGTAGAATAAATAAATGCACATGATGTCTACTGCCAAATTCTTCTAATTTAAAGAACAATTGGCTGGTTGTAAGGAAAAAATGCAGGCATTACAGCTGAAAAAGGAAATATTTTAGAAAAGTTTTGCGTTACATGGGTAGAAAAGATTTTAAGAAAAGATTTCTAGGCCAAATGTCTTAGAGCAGGCATGTCAAACTCGCGACGTCACGTGACGTATCGGAGCTTTTTCGCCATTGCCGGCAATGGGGTGGGCGCAGCTCCGGTATCATGAAACCGGCCCATGGGCCGGCAGTTTGACACCCCTGTCTTACAGGAAGTAGGGTAATAAATATATTTCTCGACAGATTAGAAAAGCAGGAACAAATAGTTGTGGAACACAAGGCAAAAACTGTTCTGAAGAATAAACCCTATGGCTTCCAAATCTGATCTATAAAAAAAATGGCAGCAAAGTAATACAGAAATTTTTTTTCCTGGTTAAAGTATAGGTTTTTGAAACAAATTTACTTCAACATCATGTCTTTTAAATAGGAGTAACTATAAATAGGAGTGCAAATTCTTTAAGTCATTTACTCTCCCATTTCTGCTTACTTCAATCACATCCCCAGTTCATCCTATGCAGGATGCTTTCGATCTGTAATCCAATTTTGATCTAAAAGGATCAGAATTTGGATTACAGATCAAAAGCATTGTATACTAAAAGGATCAAATGTTAGCTGAAGGCCAAAACTGAAAATTTAACTTTTTCACTTACAGAATCGCATGTTTCCTCCCATTATTGATTCCAGATGTCATAACAATAGTCAATGGCCTCTGTGCCAAACTTCCTCTTAACTGAAATATTTGATCCTAGGCAGTTAAGGAGGGAATCTCTCTCACTTTGTACTGAACTGACAAGACAATAGAAGAGATATACTTAGAGCTGGGATTTGAAACTACGAATTAAAGAGAAGATGCTGCTTGGCATTAATTTTTTTGTCTCCAGCTATACTCTGCTTTGCCTTCTTTTGCTAATTATTAGAACAATTAATCAGTGGAACAACCTGCCTCCAACACTGCAAGTTTTAAAGAAGGGACTGGACAGCCATTTGTCTGAAATGGTATAGCAGGCATGTCAAATTCGTGACGTCATGTGATGTCGCGCGACGTATTGTGACTTTTCACCATTGCCGGCAATGGGGTGGGCACGGTTTCAGTGTGATGCATCCAGCCCGTGGGCCGGCAGCTTGACATGCCTATGGTATAGGATTTCCTGCCTGAGCGGAGAGTTGGACTAGAAGACCTCCAAGATCCCTTCAAACTCTTCTATTATTATTATTATTGTTGTTGTTGTTGTTATATTTGTTTATTTATTAAATTTGTTCACTGCCCATCTTGTTTCCGAGCAAAATTGGTTTTTTCCATTTCTGAACTTTATATATTACATCATAATGTAATTTAATAAAAAAAACTAATTCAAATTTCCTGATCTTAAATTCTTGGGGAAAAAAACAGATCAATGGCCAAGTCAATGTTATGCCTGAGGATGGCTGCAGATACTATATCATACATCTTCAGGTAGATATGCAAAGAAATACTGTGATTTTGAGTGAACGTTTGCCAAGAAATCCAAGTGTTATAGGCTATACAATACACACACACACACACACACACACATATAAACACTTTAACATTGCTGCTGTTGAATCTACATGGGTGTAGCTTTCAAGGGAAAACTGATTTAATTTTACTGAATGAGATGAATCGGTAATCTGACTTAGACAACTTTGTATATTCCCATTGAACCATTAAAATCATGACATGTGCATCCATGATACCCTTTCAAGTTGGAAACACTATCCTCTGCCCAACTCTATTTCTACTTATGCATATTCTGGGTTCACAACTATGATAATGCTAATACCTAATGTGAATGACTTGGTTTTATCCCCTAGCTGCCTCTGTGTCAATTAAAAATCATGTTCAGACGTCTGGATCCCCCAGTATCAACTTTTTTTCAAAACATCAATTGATTTATTTCTTGCTCAGCTCTGGCATATTTGAAGTAATAGTAAATCTAACCGTTTTTCTGAAATACTGCCAAATGGAGTTTTCTGATGGCCTATTTATTTATTTATACTTACACACATACATTGATATAGTGCCTAACTTTGAACAACTCGAGGCAATTTATAATACAGCAATAATAAAACCATCAAACCAATACATGTCTAATGATCAGGTCTACTGTTTGTTCTGTAATGTAGGTCTGTCAGTGAGAAGCTGTGCTTCCTATATATGGCTAAGTCTTGTAAATCCTGTAAATACGGGCACTGAGTAATGTTGTGTTTCAGAGCAGCACCTTGAATTGGGCCCAGAAGTTCACTGGTAATCAAAGCAGTGGATTCAACAAATGTATAATTCTATTAGTATGCTCTTTCCCATCAAGCTGTTGCAAGAATGATTGCCTCATTCCCACCTTCTGACTCCTGGGTTCCAGGCACTTTGGTGAAAAGATACCCTGATGCCTTTTAGGAAATAGTTCAGATTTTTCTGAATGCTATCAGACCTACATTAGTTAAAGATGTGGGTAGAAGAGCATGCAATTCATTTATTTTATTTTATTTTCCCATGGGCCTGGGGGAAATTTTGTTTCTTGGGGACTTTTGGCAATTGAAGAAGCAGAGAACTGTCACTCAATTTTCAGTGTTGACGGATCGCAATCACCAATCACCTTCAAATTACCTTTGAGGGATAGAGGACCTGAAACAGTGGTAATACAGAAAAGCTGCAATCAATTGTTATTTGTCCAAGAACTGTGTTTAAATAAAAGGGTGGAGGAGAGAAAGAGCACACTATGTGCAGTAAGCCACTCTAGATGCTCCACTTTTGGGGAACGAAACCCTTTAGAAAACATGAACTAATTTATTCAACAGGCAGTTAAGTATCTTTCATGCATCACTTTCAGTTCAGCATTCAACATTCACAGTTTCTGCACTGATTTTGGCAGTGATTTACAAACCTATTAACACTTAGCAACTCTGAATCTAGGGAGTATTAGTTGGACATCTGCATTTGCTCCCACGAGGCTGTCATAGATGTTCCATCTTCACCCAACCAGATGGCAGTGAACTGTTCAATGTGTTGTGTTTTGTGCTACTTCTCCTTACTATCATGTAGTGATGTTTAAATTAACACAGTTGTAATTTGATATTCCAGAGAGGATGGACCTGATTGAGGTGTGACATTTAATTAAAGCTACATTTGAATGAGGCACTTTTAAATTACAATGGATACTTGGATTGCAATTCTTTGGAAAGAAACCCTGTTTTGAATACAGTGTGTTTTACTTCTAGGATGAACCTAGACTGTCATTGATCATGGTATCTTTGTCATTGATCATGGTATCTTTGTCATTGATCATGCCACTGCGGATTTATAGTGAAGAATACCATTGCAGAATGGTTTCCCCTTCTTCCCAATGGGGCTATTCCAATCAGCAGGGATTGGGGGAGAGATCAAGTTCTAGCCTCCTCAAAAATAAGATAAGATAACCTTTATTGTCATTATTTACTCTGGGCACACTGGCACACATTAAAAATGAAAGTCTGTTTCCTGCTCTCAAAAATGGAGTCTCTACAGGCTTCAGTGCTTTCTACTCTTATTTAATATTTACATGATGCCACTAGGTGAGAGATCTGCTTACATGAAGTTAAGTACCTACCCCAAAAATAAGACCTAGATTGGTTTTTTGGGGTGGGTCTAATATAAGCCCTATAACAAAAATAAGCCCTAGTTTTGGGGCAAGGCATGTGCCTAAAAATCAAGCTAGGGCAGGGGTGGTGGGTGGAGCTGCCCCACGCGCCCCGCACCCACTTACAGCCCATGCCTCGACACCTGTCGTGCCACTGCCCAAATTCTTCTGTGGCTGCTTGTGGCTGCATGGATTGTTGCACTGATCATGCCGCTGCCGCCGCTCACAGCAGGAAACTGCATGATGCTTTGTACTGCTCGCATGGGCCACAGCGTGCTATGCCGCACAGCCTCCTGCCATGAGCGGCAGCACCAGCCCAAAGCGCTGCATGGCCTCCTGCCACGAGCAGTGGCACTGGCCCGAAGCACCATGTGGCCTCCTGCCACGAGTAGCAGCAGTGCTTCGGACCAGTGCCACTGCTCGCGGCAGGAGGCCATGTGCCACGTGGCATCCGGCTGCAAGCAGCGGCAAGTGGCCACTGAAGAAGTCAAGCAGTGGTGCAACAGGTGTCAGGGTGTGGGAGGCCTGGCTGCGGCGGTCCTAGGTAAGACATCCTATGAAAATAAGACCTGGTGCCTCTTTTGGAGGCAAAAAGAATATAAGACCGGGTCTTATTTTTGAGGAAACACGGTATCTTCAATATGCTGAAGATATTCAACTATGCATTTTGATCCTAAACAGATGATGCTATGAGAGTGTTGTCCAAATGCCTCCATGGCTAGGCTTGTTCAGTTCTGGATGGAGAGCAAGGGGTTGAAGGGGCTGAAATTTAATTCCAGCATCATAGACTATGTCTGGGTTTGTAAGATAGTCCAACTTTAATTTTGGATGGGGTGGGAGCTCCCCCGTACTGAGCTGATTCATAGGTTGGAGATCCTTTTGGACTTTTGGGTTCTGCTTAAAGTGCAGGTAGCAGCTGTGGGCTAGGAGAGTTTTCTTACAGTTTCCTCAGGTGCATCATTATGACTCCTGGAATGGGAGCCTTTGTTCACTACCACTCACTACCTTATTCACCTTTTGATTGGACTGTTATAGTGTACTCTACTTGGTGCTGCCCTTGAAGACCATTCAGAATCTATAGCATGTACCATTCCAAGTTGTCATGGGTGCCTCATGTTGTGCCTATATAACACTACTGCTGCAGGGCTACACTGCATGCATATCAATTGACCTCTGGGTAAAATTCAAGTTTCTGGTTGTCCTTTGAAGGAGACAGGGTTGAGGATCTGGATAATACAGGACTGCGTTCTCCTACTAATATTCACCAACCCAATAAAATCAAATAAGGTGGGCCCTGACACTCAAAAATCATGTTTTTTTCTCTGCCCCTGCTATCCTCTGTGGAATAGTAGTTCCCTGGACATTTGAACAACCCCTTCTGTTTGGCATTTAGGAAGTCTATTAGGACCTGGCTATTTAAACAGGCCCTGGAGTCTTTTTTCCCCTCAAGCAGTTAGAAGTTGTTAATTGTATTTTGCCAATTGTGCTTTATTCATGGGTCATACATAGATGATTTAATTGATTATGTTGTATATAATCTTTGTTGCAGTTTAATTCCGATTTACAGAGCTCGGATCATATGCAGCCTGGATGGTTTGTTTGGAGAAGCCTATAAATCCCTGGAAACAAACACATTTATTTCTTGGATGCAACACACACACACACATACACACAGCATCTGAGAAATAAAATTGATTTTGGAGGCTGCAATTCTGTGGTGCTTATGGGTATGTTACTTTCCTATTTGCAAAAAAGTCTGGTAGTCTAGAACTACAGTTGTACAACCAGGACCCAAAAGGATAAGTAGTTTGATGGGATCTCATAGCAGCAGCTAGGATATTTTTCAGACACCTCAGCAAATTAGTACAATGTCACTTGGATGGGGAAAGTGCAAGTCGCTAATTCTTTTTATTATTTTTTGGCATGAAATGCTTTTTTATTGCTGGCTTGAGAGTCGCAGTAACTTTGAAGCAAGGCAGTGATTTTTCACTTATTCTCTTCATTTCTACGTCCACAAAAACGAACACGATCATGGATCATCTTTAAATTGCTTTTGAGGAAATAGAGTGTGGAATTGCTCCCTGGAAGATGAAGCATATGAATTAGATTGACCATTCATCAGCTGGATCAATTATCCAACCAGACCTCGCCATAAATCTAACAAAATATGCAAAGTGCTAATTATTAACTTGTTCTGCAGCATTTTTAAAGTGTGCTTTAAAGACTGTGGTGGTACAGTAGTTAGAATGCAGTATTGCAGGCTAATTCTGCCCACAGCCAGGAGTTTGATCTTGACTGGCTCAAGGCTCCATCCTTCTGAGGTCGGTAAAATGAGAACTCAGACTGTTGGGGGGGCATATGCTGCCTCTGTAAACCACTTAGAAAAGACTGTAAAGCACTATGAAGTGGTATATACTGTAAGTCTAAGTGCTATTGCTATGCATTTATTCTTAGTCTTGGCAAGTGGCAGCATCTGATTGACCTTGTTTAGATTAGAAGCTTATCATGGGTAACCATGGTTAATACTTGGATAATCAAAAGTATAAATGCCAAGAAAACTTCAATGGCATGTCCATGAAATCCCCAGAAAGGGAGCTCAGTTTAGAGATTCATTTACTTTTTAATTCAGTCTGAATCTCAAATCTCAGGCATTCCTTCCCGCCTTCCTCTATTTTAGTGGGATGAGCATGAGGATGGGGAATACCGACTGTGGTAGAGGTAACTCTAATGTTAATAGCAGCAGTGGCACTGCAAGATCTGTGATTAATAATTTACCCTCAAGATACTTTGGTAAAAAAAAGTTCTCCAATCCACAAGAGTCTCCTTATTTATTGCTATTGATAGGAAAACAATTTTCTCTTTCTTGCCGAACATTGCAGCTATAATAAATTTCGTAGCCCTGGATGAATTGTTCTTTAAAATGCTAGTTTACTGGACCACAACAATGGACCGTAACATGGGGTCGTCTCGTATGTACTAAAAAATAGTATTGTAGGCTGGGAAAATCGAGAACTGGGTTTATAATGTTTAAAACTAACAAAACTCCTATTTGGTATCCTCATTGTTAATGAAACTGGATTAAGGGAATCAAGAATACCTAATTTGCTGCTTGTTTGTTTTGGGGTGTTTTGTTTTAAAATTGGTTAGTGCCCATTACTGCTTACTCATGGCTAGGCTTGTTCCTAGCTGTTGTAAAATTCTATATTTTTTTAAAATTATAGACAAGAGCAAAGAAGAAAGAATCAGGAAGTCTCCCGGCTAGACCAAGGGTCTACAAACTTAGCAAGTTTAAGATTTGTGGTCTTCAACTCCCAGAATTCCTCTGCCAGCCATGCTAGCTGGGGAATTCTGGGAGTTGAAGTCCACAAGCCTTAAAGCCGCCAGGTTTGGAGACCCCTGGTCTAGACAATGGGTGTCATACGTTTTTTTAGCCTTCTCTCCCTGTTGTGAAACTGGGACTGTACTTATTGGCTGAAAATCCTGAAGGGTGCTCACAGATTCATTTATTTTCCAAAATGAAGATGCAGGATACAAGTATTGCCTGCAAATGTTGTCTTGATTCTTTTATCTTAAGCAACTGAAAGCATGGGAAAAGTCTGCTGCCTTTTGCGTTTAGACTTCAACTCCCAAAATTGAAGTTGAAGTCTACACAGTTTAAAATTGCAGAGATTCAGAAATATTGGTTTAGAGGAAAGAAAAGGAGAAGGGGGAGGGGATTTTTCCTCAATAGAAGAAGAGTAATTTGTAGATAATTGTTTGAATGAAGAAGAAGATACATTCCATTGTTAGGTGGAACAATTTGTTTTAAAATATATATTTTATCTGTTCTGTTAAAAATGTTTGTCATTTCTATTTATCCATTTTAAGCAGCCCTAAGTATTCTTCTAGTTCAAACCAAACTTGTCATATGAATAAATGAGCAGAGGAATTGTCTGTTTGCAAGTTTACAATCCACAATTCAATCTTAGTCAGTCCATGGTCAAATAAACAGTCTTAGTCATTTGTATATAATTGAACTTTTGTTGAATTAGCAGCTAAAGCTCCATGTACATCTATATGTGTGGTTGCTTTCAATGCAGCCTACTTTTCAAATTCTGATCCACTAATTTCATCTGATTCATGGATCTTCATTATCCTGAGATCTAGATGCCTTGACCTCTCTAGCCTTTAGGGGATCCTGGAAGACCTAATTTTTCCCACAGTTTATGATGTTGTATGAGTCCATCTAAATGTCCATTGTTTGAATTATTTGTCCCCAGCAACATATGTTTTTACTGATCTGTTAATTTGAATATGCCCAGAGTCACTTGGCAAGGCACTGACCTTACAAATCAAAGGAAGAATGGAACAGAACAGACACCAAATCAAGAAAGGTCTTCAAAATGCCAGCATTTGGAACCTAGATGTGAGCTCAGCGATATATGGTATAGGGTTTCCTGCCTGAGCAGGGGGTTGGACTAGATGACCTCCAAGGTCCCTTTCAATTTTATTATTATTATTATTATTATTATTATTATTATTATTATTATTATTATTATCATCATTATTATTATTATTATTATTATTATTATTATTATTATTATTATTATTTTATTAATTAGACGTGAACCTCAGTCAACTGAACATTTAGATTGACTGGCGCTGATGGTTGACACGGGTTGCTGCCAGCATCCTAAGTATCAACCAGGTACCTCCTTAAAATGTAAGATGTTCTGAGTAGCGCAGTTTTTCGTAGCATTGCTGGAGTTATTGCAGGAAGCTGCAGTTTTTTGAAATATTTTTCAAAGTTTTTGGACATAGTTCCCAGTGCCCCGATGACAATGGGTATCACTGTTACACATTTCATCCATAATCGTGCAATTTCGATGGCCAGGTCGCGATATTTCGTAATTTTTCCCATTTTTTTTTCTTCGACTATGACATCTCCTGGTACAGTGATATCAATCAGCTATACGCTTCAGTTTTTTTATATTATTATTATTATTATTATTATTATTATTATTATTATTATTATTATTATTATTATTATTATTATTATTATTTATAATTTGGAGATAACATGGATTTTCCTATTATTTTGGGGACTGGGGTTATTTATATGATTTTTGACAAAGTAGATATAAACTTCAGAAGTCCTCTGAACTAACTTTTTAAATGCAAAGGTTTATACTGACTTGATTCCTAAAATAACTGAAGGAGCTTCGTGTGTTTTCTATCTGACCCCCCCACTTTATTGTTTGGAAAAGGAACAGGGGACTTCAGAGAAATGAAACGTACAGGAGAATTTCCTTTAATTAACTTCTAAAATCCAGACTACTGAACTGAAACATCATTTTTTAATCATGTAATGTAGCCATTCGCAAACTGGTGTCCTCCAGATGTATTAGTAACACTGGTTGTCAACTATGTAAGTATAAGGTGAAAAGTTAGCACACTTGGAAAGTATAACAATAGCAGCATATAAACAACAGTTTATTAAAAAAGGAGGAAGAAGGCTATGATCTTTATGCAGATGTCATAAGTGACATTTTTGTGATTGCAAAGTCTATGGAACAGATTAAACCAGCCTAATTGAACAAATCCTTTCACGGTTTTAGGGGCAGCCTTTAAACACTGCCGTTGCATTTTACAAATTATGCAAAATTACAGCAGCTTTACTGAACAAAGCAGATAGCATTCATGTGAGCGCATAGAAGCTTCATTAAATATGCAAAGGTGATTTTATAAATGAATAGGAAATGTGAAGGATGCAAACATCAGAGGAGGTATCCAGATGATCCCTTGATCAGAAACTTGGCACATGCGGATATTCTGCTTTGGGAGGATTAGCCAGATCCCAGAGTTCCCGAGAGATCAAGGGGGGGATCTCTGGAAGAGTTCAGACAGTCATCAAAAGCGAGGGTGCTTTTTATTTGCAGAGGACACTGAACACTAACAGCCTTTAGTAAAGGTCACAGATCCTAGACTGTCAACACTTGAACAACAAATGAACCATTAAAGCTGAATATATGAGTCTTGTATGAAAAACGTGTTTATAGTTACACTGCCCCTTTCCATATATTCTACAGTACGACATGATTAGCTGTGGAGCCTTCATCCTGATATGAGATGACTCATCTGTGGGCAATTGCAGAACATCACGATGGATTTGCCTTCCCAGAACTGATTATACTTTTCTGCTAGTTTTGATGAGGCCAAATGTGGAGGAAGAGAGGCATTTGAAAACTTTTGCTTAAATTCCTTGTTGCCTATAGCAATGATGTTATTTTTAGGTTTGATTATCCAGAACGTGTAGGTGACTGATGTGCTGTCCTAAAGTGTTGTTTGTTTGTGTCAGTGTTTGTTGAAAATGGTGATAATGGATCTGTCACTTATCTCTTTTCCTTTTGGGTGACGTGACGGTAATCACATTATATAGCATGACTCTGGCTTGTAGCCAAAATAACTTCCATCCTGTCAGCATGACCAATAAGGGGAAATGAAATAGTTTGTCAAACTTCCATCTCCTTGAATTTTTTTTTATCTACAACATGAATAAATATAAATTTGGCACAGGTCAAAATATTTAAAAAATTGTTGCTGTGAATCATAGTGAAAATAAAGAGAAATATTCCGAAATACAAATAGACCCTGGTAAAATCAGTTATTCACTGTTATTCACTGAACTCTGCAGATAAGCTTATCTGATGCTTGGAATAAATCAAAATATTATTTATATGTATTATATGTTGATATTAAACAAATCTTTAGAAACTAAGTATCTAAAATTTTATTATGCTTCTGTAATAGTCTTGCATCAAGATAATCTTGGAAGTTTTTTTTCCAGGTTTCTCTGTTCTCTTAGTGTTAATTTTTCTCTTTTTTATTCTACTATGATTTTTATCTATTTTCTCTTATTTGGAACACATATCATAACTTTTGTTGAAGGTTAGAGAATTATTCTTTTCATATATATATATATATATATATTATTATTATTATTATTATTAATAATAATAATAATAATAATACAACTTGAGCACCACTTGAACACCATTGGCATTGACAAATTCGCCATTAGTCAATTGCAAAAAGCAGCCTTACTAGGAACTGCTTTCATCCTGCGACGATATCTGTAATACCATCAAACATCCACATCTGCCTATCCCAGGTCCTTGGTAAGGACTCGATAGGTAGACAAAATGCCAAATCCAGTCTGAACATCTGGCTGACTGTGCGATGATCCATCATCATCATCATCATCATCATCATAATAATAATAATAATAATAATAATAATAATAATAATAATAATAATAATAATAATAATAATAAAGTTGGAAGGGACCTTGGAGGTCATCAAGTCCAACCCCCTGCTCAGGCAGGTAACCCTGTACCATTTTGGACAAATGGCTGTCCAGTTTCTTCTTTAAAATGTCCAGTATGGGAGCATTCACCGCTTCTGGAGGCAGGTTGTTCCACTGGTTAATTGTTCTAACTGTCAGGAAGTTTCTCCTTAGTTCTAGGTTGCTTCTCTCTTTGGTTAGTTTCCACCCGTTGCTTCTTGTCCTTTCTTCAGGCGCTTTGGAAAATAGCTTGACTCCCTCTTCTTTGTGGCAGCCCCTGAGATATTGGAACACTGCTATCATGTCCCCCCCTCGTCCTTCTCTTCATTAAACTAGACATACCCAGTTCCAGCAACCGTTCCTTATATGTTTTATCAAGATCTAAGGCGGCACAGTGGCTCGATGGTTATGTTGCTGGGCTTGTCGGCTGGAAAGCCGGCAGACCAAGTTCGAGATCTGAGCTCCATGCAATGGGGTGAGCTCCTGTCCTTGCCCCAGCTCACGCCAAACCTGCAGTTAAAAAGCATGCAAATGCAAATAGATAAATAGGTACCAGTTCAGTGGGACGGTAACAGCATTCTGTGATGTTATGCTGGTCACATGACCACAGAAACATCTTCAGACAGCACTGGCTCAGTGGCCTTGAAATGGAGATGAGTACCACCTCCTAGAGTCAGCAACAACTAGCAGAGTAAAAATTTGCAGGGACTCCCTCCTAAATCGAGATTTGTACAATTTTGATCTGCTGTTATATTTCATTTCCATTCTCTCTCCTCTTTAAAAAGGGAAGGAAACATTAGAGTCTCCCCTAAACATGCATGTGTCTTATCCCTGGGCAGAAAATAATTTTCTATTTATATCTTCATATATTTTAGGATTTCAAGAAATGTCATCCAGATATTCTTCTACAAGAAGATTTTTTTCACACAAACCTTTAAAATGATGTAATATTTGCAACTTTGTATTCACCTTCCAAGGTTTTTGTTTTTTTTTAAAGTGAACACAATACGAATGTTGACTTTTTGGGGGTATAATTCAACTTTATAATTCTTAACCTTATTGTTTGTTTGGATTACAATTGCAACAGTGTATTCATGCTCGAAGATCTATGCACAGGTCACTTGGGAAAGCTGCTGATAATATTTTTTTTTTAAAAAACGATCCAAGAAAATCCTCAGCATAGATATTCTTATTTCTTACTCAAATGTACGTTGACTCTATATAAAGTGATGCAAATCAAATCCCTAAGCTAATGTTTATATTGGGCTAACTCATATTAAGCCACTAGTAAAGAGAAATAAGGCCATCCACTGGGAGAGTTTGATAGTTTTAACTAACTGGGTTTAATTACACCAGATTAATTATCGGGCCAAGTCCTTCTACGTTTCTTGTTCTGTATAGCACTGAAACAGTTCACTGAGCTGTATGATTGCTTCTCTCCAGAGTCATGACTACAGGTTTTGTAGAAGGTGGCACACCCAGCCAGATATGCTTTATGAAACCAGCATGTTATCTTCCCATTCAGTCACACAGACCCATCATGAAATGTTTTTATATCTTTAAATTTCAAATAATGTTGACATGAAAGGTCACTTTGCTTACCTCAATAATTAGTGAAATTGTCACATGCTAGATGTGTCCAAAATAGGCTACAGGATGGATAGGAGAAAGCCATCTGCACATTGAATCAAAGGGCAGATGCAAATGGAAGATTTTATGAGTTTTCTTTTTTTTAAGTTACATTGCCAACTTGCTTGAGTCCAAAGAACTGCAGCCTGTAGGTAATTGATCCATTATATAAAACAAGAGGTCTCCATAGGAATCAGATTCATAACCTTTCCCTGCCCCCCCCCAATGGTAGCACATCTTTCTGATCCTTCCTAAAGGGGACTGGAGGCTAAAACATATAAGGAACGGTTGCTGGAATTGGGTATGTCTAGTTTAACGAAGAGAAGGACGAGGGGGGACAGTGTTCCAATATCTCAGGGGCTGCCACAAAGAAGAGGGAGTCAAGCTATTCTCCAAGGTGCCTGAAGGCAGGACAAGAAGCAACGGGTGGAAACTAATCAAGGAGAGAAGCAACCTAGAACTAAGGAGAAACTTCCTGACAGTTAGAACAATTTTATCATTATTATTATTATTAAAGTATTCAAGATGGTAGGGAAATAATCTGAAGTCGCTAGGAGGGAGTAGATCCGTCTGAAAATGTTAATTCGTCAAAGGATTTTCTTGAATAGGAAATTTCCAAATGACAAAACAGTTCTTTCTGTAATGTATTTGCTGTATCTTTCAGTTGTGCTCTGCATGTATGAGGCTGAAGTTCTGTGAGTTTAGGATTAGTGGCTTTAACAACAGGTTCTCTCTAGAGGTTTGTTATCTTGAAAAAGCAGCTTGCCTGCTTTGTGGGGCTGCACGAAATTTGTCCTTTGCAGCAACCCACTTTTTTTTTTTTTTTAGAAAAAAAGTTCCAAAACAGGAGAAGAGAAAATGTACGAACCCTTTTGACACAGTGAGGAGAAAAAAAAAGGAAAAGAAAAAAAGGAAGGAGGAAAGCCAGTAAGCATATTAGAAAAAAGGAGTGGAATTTGTCTGCTGTACAATTTCCCCAGATTTCCCTGAATAACCATTGCCATTGAACAATTTGATTATTTCCTTTTATCAATGCAATATCCGATAAACCAGCATGACTATTTCCAATGGATAAATCAGAACTTCTATTTAGATTTTATTTTCGGAGTTTCGAATCATGCAGTTTCATTTGGAATTCCACAATCGGTGAGCACTGAATAGGTTAAAAATGGAAACAAACTAAAAGCTCTCTTTTTTTCTCTGCCTGAAAAATCTACTGATGCAGGATGAAATTAAAGGCTATAAATAGAGCCGGTCCCTTCAGCTTTGTCGTGGAAGCCTCGGCTGTGTGCTAGGATTAGGAGAAGACAGAATGGATTTCTCTGTGGCGTCCACAAGAGCCAAGGATTATGCCCACTGTGCACATTGTATTGTTCATTTCTCCTGGGCCTTTGTGGGGAAATTAAATCCTTTCTGATGCCAAAGATGTAAGCAGCAGAGGCAGCTTTGAACAGAACATATGCATTACAAAGCAATTTTGCACAGTGGCATTCAACGTCTCATGGTGAGACGATGGTGTTCAGCATCAGCCCCAGCTGCACTTTCAGTATTGCCAGGAGCAGCGCAACCGGGATCATAGGAGTGTCCTGGGAATTCCCCGCTCTAGGCTTTAGCTGGTATCATTCATCACTCATCAGCAATGTTCATTACTGCCGAAATGTTCTGAGGTCACCCTGGTGCTGGAGGGAAAGCAATGCTTCTTCCCTCCACCCCCCACCCCCCAATAATACTCTCATAACTATCAGAGATACTGGGTTCATGTTGAAATATCTTCATTGTGCTAAAGCCCCAAAGTGTTAACGCCGGGAATGATTCAAGAATCTGACTAGAAATGCATCTTCTGTGCTTCGTATATAAGGGGACATTCAAGGTTGACGTGACTTTAGCTGTAACCGATTTGTCTTCGCTGTGTATCCGGGTGCTTCTTTTCCAACTGTAAGACACTAACAACCTCTTTCCATCTTAAGTGCATCTCACAACTGGCGCAGAATTCGCTGTACTGCCTGCTGAACAACTCAGCACTGTATTTTGGAATCACTGATTTTATTTTTTATTTTTTGGGGGGAAGGGGAGGGGTTTGAACTTTAAGCCAAGCTTTTGTGAAGGGTTAACGATTTAGTAAAGGAACTAGATGTTTTCTACAGTATTGCAACCTCAAATTCTGTGCTATCATTAGTAGCTATACTTAAACTGTAAGGACAACTGATTACGTTTCTTTTTAAGGCTGCCAATTTACAGGGAGAGAGGAGAATGCATCATGTTTGGATTCAGAAATAGCATTGAAGAGGAAAATATGAATAGGAAGTAAAAATTCCGTTTGAATTGTAGTTTGATTGTATTTGGATAGTCTGCAAATTACAATCAGAGTATTTAAGCACTATGATTTACAATAAGAAAAGGAAAAAGCATAGCTCAGCAACATGAATGCGTTTGTAACCCAAGGTTTAATTCCCGGTGACTTCCAAGTAAAATAAAAAAGCAAAATGTACAAAAGAACGGTGCAGTGCACCTTGTGTACCAAGGTAATGCCACATGGTTGTAATAGTGTGTTATTTCAGATATATTTTTGATGTGTGGTAGTGCTATCCTTTTCCTACCCAAACCAACTAAAGCCCTCCAAAACGTACTAAGTAAACCAAAAGATCCAGTAGCTCAAGAAGAAGAAAAAAACAGAAGTCATCTACAAGATACAGAGTAAGGACTGTTAACAGCTACTGTATAGGATGGAGAAGCAGAAGACTAGCAGAGCACATACATGAACATCAATTACCAGTCAGAAGACATGGTGAAAACTCCTTAATCTCACAACACATGAGTAGATTCAACCATAGCTTCACATGGGAAACTGTGAGTGTCCTAAATGAAGTCAAATCCCAAAATGGTAAGGAGTGCCTGGAAGCTTGGCATTCAGAAAAATCATCCATCAAAAGACACATAGAGGCAAATCCCCTTTACACACCATTCAGACAAGACAATGAAAAAGCTAGGAAAGAAACAAAAAGACCAGAATCATCCTCTCAGGTAGCTTATATCCAGATAAACAGAGGTTAACACCAGACAAATAATAACACACTGAATTTTACCCTAATTAAGGAACAACCAAGAAGAAAACCACATCCACACCTATACTGGTAGGGCACACTATTGCAGATAAATAGGGAGCAAATGCCACATTCACTAATACTGATGATGTTACTTAGTTGGTAATGAAATGTCTGCAAGTAAACAACCAAGCTCAAGGAGCACCAAGGATTCCACATATTAATATACTGTTCAAAGAAAAAAAACTAGTTTAAAAATCCATTTTGTCAACTTTGGGTACACACGAAGTTAATATTAAGATTGTGCTTATAATGCAATATTTCACTAAGATATATAGAATTTCTCTCCAGTGCAGAAGCTCTCAGTATATAATTCATATATTAGTAAAGCAAACAAGAATTGACCAGACAAGCAGATGAAGAATGCCATTCTGTTGTAATCAAAAACATATACAGAGCAATCTCTGAAAAATGACTTGGCTCACCACTGCCCTATTCCCTTGCAGTCAAGGAAATACTAACAGTGGTAAACTAAATATTCATCATACAGATAATTTTTGAAGTTCTGCTTTATGGAAACACGTTCTCTCTCTCTCTCTATCTCATACATGTATCCACATTTGCTTCAATAGGTATATTATGTCTTCTCTAGAGGATCCTCAAGGGACAATTGTGATGAAAGAGTAATTTCCAGGTTTTTTAAATGACAAAATCAAAACATTGATCCATATTCATACAACAGACTATTGACTGGTTCATATGGAAAGATTGCATAATAGCATATTTAGGTATGAAATCTCATATTCATTTCAAAAAACTCTGAGGACTGTGGGAAAATTATACATCAGTTTCCACTTTAAAAGTACACACAACTTTCTACTTGCCAGACAAGATTTATACAGGTAGTCCTTGACTTACAACATTTCGTTTAGTGACTGTTCAAAGTTACAACACTGAAAAAAAATGACTTATGAACATTTTTCACATTTGTGACCGTTGCAGCATTTTGATGGTCACATGAACACAACTCAGATGCTTGGCAACTGACTCATTTATGACTATTGCAGTATTCCAGGATCATATGACCACCTTCTGCGACCTTCTAACAAGCAAAATCAATGAGGAAACCAAATTCAATTAACAACCATGTTACTAATTTAACAACTGCAGTGATTCGCTTAACAGCTGTTGTAAGAAAGGCCATAAAAATGGGGCAAAGCTCACTTAGCAACAGAAATTTTGGGTTTGGTTGTGGCCATAAGTTGAGGACCCCCTGTACAAGACTCTAGAAAGAGTACAGAGAAGAGCAACAAAGATGATTAGGGGACTGGAGGCTAAAACATATAAGGAACGGTTGCTGGAATTGGGTATGTCTAATTTAATGAAGAGAAGGACGAGGGGGGACATGATAGCAGTGTTCCAATATCTCAGGGGTTGCCACAAAGAAGAGGGAGTCCAGCTATTCCCCAAAGCACCTGAAGACAGGACAAGAAGCAACGGATGGAAACTGATCAAGGAGAGAAGCAACTTAGAACTAAGGAGAAACTTCCTGACAGTTAGAACAATTAACCAGTGGAACAACCTGCCTCCAGAAGCGGTGAATGCTCCAACACTGGAAGTTTTTAAGAAGAGACTGGACAGCCATTTGTCCGAAATGGTATAGGGTTTCCTGCCTGAGCAGGGGGTTGGACTTGATGACCTCCAAGGCCCTTTCCAACTTTTTATATTATTATTATTATTATTATTATTATTATTATTATTATTATTATTATTATTATTATTATTATTATTATTATTATTAT
>NW_015386592.1:288474-300523 GCF_001527695.2 Protobothrops mucrosquamatus | reverse complement strand
GAAGACTATCTGGGCCCGGTCACGAGATCGAGGAGCCGGGTGCAAAAGGCACCACTCCCATAAAAACAGCCACCCACTGATGGTTAGCCACCCTGACGAAGCCGGCAGGAGGCCGGCGAAAGCTAGGTGCTTTTAATTGTAAATAAACTTGTTATAGTTTTTTATCTCCTGGTGGTCTCACGGTTGTGATTCTTCAGATTACTATTACTATACAATCAAGAACATCTGCATTTGGTCACAGAGCATAATGTGCCAATAACAAGAGAAAATAGCTGAATGGTTGCTAGCTAATATTTGTAAGTTATCATGGATACCCCTTTGAGTGGATACCAACTGAAGATTGGAGGTTAAATTGCCTTTGCGATGTCAGTTTGCTGGATATGGTTTGGTGCAGAGAAGCAAACCTGTTATTAGAATTGTTGCTTTGATAAAGAATTCCTGATGGCAGAAGCAGAAAAGTGGTGCTTTTGTTCTCTCAACTAGAAGCAATGCAGGACTAATTCCCACTGTACTGATCCATGCAGCTCTTTTGAAAGATAATTCGTGACAGGTGTTTTGCTGCCCATTTTGTATGTTCTGCTTATATTCTGTAACTGTAAGTATTACAAGAATGTGCTCATTGTGTTTTTATACAAAACAAATAAAACCCTGTAGTGTTATCTCTAAACCTTTACTGCTAGACACTAAAATGCAACAGTAGGCAGATTTGCTCTGGCTACCAAAAATAAGCATATATAATATTATAGATCGGCAATAGCTCACATGCACTGGCGTAAACCTTTTTTTATTGAGCTGTTCAGGGCCTCCAGAAACACATAGAACATTTCGGGTATTTGAGGGCCTCCAACTATAGTACAAATACTTTTCAAAATGAAAACAAGACTAGAATGAGAACCCTCACTTGACATGATTAGAAGATTTTAATGTGAAATATTTAGCAAGTGTCCAGGTTTAAAGTCCATATGAAGTCTTTGTCACTACAGATCCTTTGGGCGTGGAATTTTGGGGAAACTAGAGGTACAAGTTGATCCTCGTGAACTATCAAATCTGACTGCTTTAACAGGTACCAAACTCCTAATTCTTCTGGCAGATTTCACAGTGCTTTATCAGGGACCTTTGTGGACTTGGTTGCAAGCTAGGATGCTTTCTGTGATTACTAAAAACATTTGTAGTGTGCAGTAGGAATATAAAGAGGGTTTCCTTTTGTCATGCAGGAATTTGATGCCAGTTTTTACCAATACCATGTTTTCCCTTTGTCATAGGAAGCATAGCTCAGTATAAGGAATTATTTCTGTTTTGATCATTGATCAGAGCTCCTTTGCCCCAGACATATGTATTATCAGTAGAAATGTTTGGGTCTAGACCAGGGGTAGGCAACCTTGGCTCTTTTATGACTCATGGACTTCAACTCCCAGAATTCCTGCTGACTCAGGAATTCTGGGAGTTGAAGTCCATGAGTCATAAAAGAGCCGAGGTTGCCTACCCCTGGTCTAGACATTTCTAACATTTGTCCAAAATATGATTTTGAAAATTTCAGCATGTTATAAATATATTGCACTGGAACTAAAGTTTCAACATTATTGTAGCCTTTCAACATGGAAGCAGAATTTATTACTTCGGGGGGGGGGGGAAATAGCCCCTTTACCCAAGTGTGACCTAAGTTGGTTTTTTTATATATATAAAATGCCTCTTCCTGGTCATCTGGAGAAAATTCATACTTTATTACTACCCTATAGGTGTCCATGTTAAAGGTTGAATACTGTTTTAGGACTGGGATTATATATATCTGAAAGTTTCTTCCTAATTTTCTCATTTGTTTTTCTCCACTGATAAACCTTCCCCCCCCCCCGGCCCTTAGGGCTTATTGAACATATGTAAGCTCAGGATGGGGACAGGAAAGTTTTGCAATCTCTTTGCAAAAGATTGCAGTCTCTTGCATGCTATTCGTTCCACCATTCAGAGCTATTTCTCTCTTAATTCCTAGTGAACCTGCTTGGCTCTGTTGCTGTTGGCCTTCCATTACTTCTATCAGCAATGAGACAGAGTAGGTTGCTTCTACCAAAATCTGCCGCACTGTGCAGCCAACCTTTCAGGGAAATGTCCTTGTCTGTGTTTCCCAGTGACAGGGGTGAGGAGTTTTGTCATGACTGCTAGCCCAGACACAATTTCAAACATCATAGTATACAGTTACAAAAATAGGAAAGGCATTTCCATGCTCATAGTCTTCAGAGTAAAAAAATAAAAGTAAAAAAAAAAAGTCAATATTGCCCACAGTATTATTTAATAATAATAATAATAATAATAATAATAATAATAATAATAATAATAATAATAATAATAATTTAATTTGTACCCCGCCCTTCTCCTCACCGGACTCAGGGCGGCTAACAGCCTTATAAAACCACAATACAATACATATCTATATTAAAAAGCAAATTAAAAGAAAATATTTGAAAAGGCCAATCATTAAAATTATCCTTAAAATTACCCTTAAAAGCCCCACTAAAATTCCCTAGGCCAGACCCGCTTGTTGAAAAAGCCATGTCTTCAGGGCGCGGCAGAAGGAGGGGAGATCCGGGATCACCCGGATCTCTGGGGGTAGTTCGTTCCAGAGGGTGGGGGCTCCCACCGAGAAGGCCCTCCCCCTGGGGGTCGCCAGCCGGCACTGTCTGGCTGACGGCACCCTGAGGAGACCCACTCTGTGGGAGCGTACCGGCCGATGGGAGGTAACCTGCGGCAGAAGGCGGTCTCGGAGATATCCAGGTCCGATGCCATGGCAATGCCATTTATCACGTGTGCTGTTTTGCTTGCTTTCTTCCTTTTTCAAAAGGGGGAATGTTTTGCCACATGAGAATACTAGACTAATAGCTCATTAGCAGAAGACAATTGGTGTGTCTTATCTTTCTTCCAGTTGTACTACACCTTTCCTGGAATTGCAAATGGGTTAAAGTCCTCCACAAACGCTCAGACAGGATTTTGTTTGGCTTATGAAATCATGATGCGTTCAAAGATAGGGATGCCCAACTAATTTTGCACCCTGTCAATTTGAATTTGTTTATACTGTGTGGCTTAATTTGCAGCCAAGAGAGATCAGAATTACTGGAACATGTAAACTGGGTAATCAAATAATGCAGGGTACATAGTGAAAATTGTGTATAGCACGTATAGACACTCCTCTTGGACATAACCCAACGAAACATACAGTAGTGAGAATAAGAGTTTTCATTGCTTTGTCTGCAGTGTTACTAATACACTGTTTCTCTACTTTCTGTGCTTCTGAGATATATACAACATCTATTCCAGGAGAGTGATGAGGAAATAGCTGTGATGACATGTTGTCATTGACTTTACTAATATAACATGATGCTTCCTATCTTTTCCCATCTGTATGGGAAAGTGTTCAGATAGGGCTCTGGGACAGGTTGAATTTGCAAAGCAGATGGATATTGAGCAGATAAGCATTAATCTGCCCTGGGAGAGGATTAATCAGGTGAAAGATGACTCTGAATGTGTGTCTGGATGATTGGGTGGTTGGGGGGATGGTGGGCAGCTGGTTCTTTTGTTGTCTCTCCAGGTCTTGGTTTTAGACTCTTTGTTTTGGTACTGTGATATGAAAAAAAAACCCCTGCTGGCAGTTTAATCATTTAATTTCCATTGACCGTCAAACACCTGGCAAAGAAGGCGGTATGATAAGAATCTTGTAACATTTATTACTCTTTTAAAATGTTTAAAGAAATGTCATCTACGCTTAGATATCATCATCAATACTACTATCTTCTGCATTTAGACATTTTCAGAAATTATATAATGTTTGTCAAATTGTGAACAGTGGAAAAAAAAAATAACTCTCAATTGAATAGCCGATAAAGTTGATAGAGGGAGAAAAATCTTGTTGAAATAAATGAGATGACTTAGGTAAATTTCTGTTTGGCTAGATCAAGGGGGATGAAATGCTTGCTTGTTTAGTTATTTATTATATAGAGACTTACTTTTTCAAGATCATCTGAAAAGAGCCAGATTGACAGGAATCCAGACTGAAGCAGAGAGAGAGAGAGAGAGAAAGAGACGAGATGGATCAATGATACAGTCAACTCCACAGTTTAGACCAGGGGTAGTCAACCTTGGCTCTTTTATGACTCGTGGACTTCAACTCCCAGAATTCCTGAGCCAGCTAAGCTGGCTCAGGAATTCTGGGAATTGAAGTCCACGAGTCATAAAAGAGCCAAGGTTGACTACCCCTGGTTTAGACTGAAGGGTTATGGAAGTAGGTCAGTTTTAGGGTGAGAGTTACAAGTTAGCCTGGAGTTTACTTAAGTGTGTAGATATGTGTACATAGAACATATACACCTGAAAAAGTGACACAACAAAGATACATTCTGAGAGAAGAAGTGGAAAGATTCACCCGTATTGATCTATTTCAGGTATCAACCTAATGAAGCTAAGTCATGTTTTCTGGAGCTTTAAGTGACAGGCAGCACTTATCAGTCTCCAACATCTTAGTGTTACTGAAACTGCTTGCCTTGTCTTCAATCACACATATTTATTAACAGGCATCTACAGTATATTAGTATTATTAGTATTTTTTAATTAAATTCTGGTGCTTGAGCATTGTAGTTACTGGAAATAATTGGCCATTGGACTTCATCCTTTTTTCAATTCATGTGCTCAAAAAGTTATAATAAGACCTCTCCTCCCTATTGGTAAGAATACAGTAAACTTTTCAGGAGAAAAGTACATATTTATAGTAATAATTTCATCACAAAAATGAAATAGTGATGTTATTAAAAGTTTCTTTTTTAAAAAATATACATGTCTTGGGTAATTATAAATTATAAAGCCCTAGTAAGACCACACCTCGAATACTGCAGCCAATTTTGGTCACCATATCACAAAAAAGTTGTTGAGAGTTTGGAAAAAATTCAAAGAAGAGCAAGTAAGATGATCAAAGGCCTGGAGACCAAAACATACGAAGAACAGCTGCGGAACTTGAGTTTGGCTAGTCTAAAGAAAAGAAGAAATAGAGGAGACATGATAGCAGTATTCTAGTATCTGACGGGCTGCCACAAGGCAGAGGGGGTCAGGTTGTTCACCAGAGCGAAGGACGAGAAACAATGGTTGGAAATTGATCAAAGAGAGAAGCAACCTGGAATTAAGGAGAAACTTCCTGACAATGAAGGCAATCAACCAATGGAACAGCTTATCCCCAGAAATCATGGGCGTTCCATCACTGGAAATTTTTAAGAAGAGATTGGACAGTTACCTGTCTGAGATGGTATAGGTTCTCCTGCTTGAGCAGGGGGCTGGACTAGAAGACCTCCAAGATCCCTTCCAGTTCTATTCTATTCTTATTCTATTCTAATTGAAATAGATTGGCAGCTTAATCTTTATTTTACCTGGTTATTTTAATTTTTTTTTTGTTTCATCATACACTTTTGTCTAAAAAATCTTGATATGATCCGGAATTTTCTTTTATATTTAACTTCCTTCTCAGTCATGCTGAATAAAAGATGCTGTTTATTTTCTTATTTAGTAAAACTGAAACAAAATTCAGTGAAGAGACATAGTTGCTTTTCCCCTGTTAATCCCATTACATTTATACAAAAATAGGATAGTAAACTTTCTTCACTATTATCTTCTGCTAGTGGCAAACCTAAGGGCATTTTTAGTGCTGGGTTCACTGTAAGAATAATTATTTCTGAAGTAACAATTCTTCTCTTTCCCTTTCCCTTCCCTTCCCCTTCCCTTAGCATTTCCTGGGAGGAGACTGCTTCAGCCCTTACCCATCACCAGCAGTCAGCAGCTGTAATTTTGAGAAACAAGTCCTGCCCCTGCCATACAAACCCTCTCCAAATGTTGTATTTGGCTTCTTTTTGCATATTCTGTTATCTTGTGATTGCAGAATTTCTTGGTGATTGGTTATATTACATTGGTTTATTGTTCTTTTTTGTACATAGCCCTTGATAATTCCAAAAGTTAACCTGAAGAAAGCCAGCATATCATTTTTGGCTATTAATAGTCAAAGACTGTGTCATTAGAATTCAGCAATAAAATAACAAAATTTTGGCACATGATGAATGATGATTTAGAATTAACAGCTGAAATGGGAACTCCCATTCCCTATAATACACTCAAGAAGTAGCCTCTTTCTTCATCTGTTTTCAGTCATGGGATCATGTTGGATGTCTTTGGAATGGAAAGAGGGATCCATTCTCCAAGGTAACTTGCTCCTATTCCTATTCTTAATCTCTCCATATCTGAACAACACACTCAAATTTATCTAACTGGGTCACTAGGAGGGTGGACAATTTTATTGGTCTTTCACTCCTATTTCTACCCTTAAAAACCCCAAATGGTGCAAAATTAAAAGGCAGAAAAATTGCTACTCCCATTCTTCCACTATGTTACTAACCTGTGGTTCTTTGGAAGGTTGGATGTCCCCCCAGACCTCCAGATATTCCTTATTCCTCTTCTAGTATGTTTTGGAGTTCATTTGAAATGTCATCCTCCAAAACCTGTACAGATTGAACAAGAATGCCAGAAGGCGATCTGGCTCACTTTTGCAAAACATTTCAGATCTTTTCTTCATATTATCATATACAGCTTCAGCTAGTCAAATTAAAAATTAGCTTTTTTGTTATGTATTTGTTATTTAAACCAAGTATAGATACATTCAGATAAAAAATTAATAGCCTGAATCAGTTACATTTTTCCCCGTTTGATGGGCCACAAAGCTTCATAGTTTCCCCGTTTGATGGGTCACAAAGCTTCATTTTTCCCCGTTTGATGGGCCACAAAGCTTCATTTAGGTTTTGTTGTTGTTTTTTGTCCTGGTCCATGATTTTGGATTAATTTCATATTCTTAAATTGTGAGGGATTAATCTTCTCCAACTTTCTATGAAAGGAACAAAGTGCTGGCGATATCTTGTGTGCATGTTATGTGGAACATTTTTCAAAAGATACTTTCTCCCTCTAAATGGTTATACATTCTGGGTGTCCAAATGTTCTTTTACAGTTTCCTGTGGTCAAACAATTTGCTGGAGTTTGAAGTGACACATGAGTTGAAAAATAAATTCTTATGAGATATCGAGTTATTAAAATAAATGGGTTGTGCTGGGAAAATTGACACCAGTGTGTACTCAAGTAGAAATATTTGCAAATTTGCCCCTCGCTATGGATTGCAGCCCACATACACATACTTCTGTTAATAAGAAATACTTATATTCTCCTTTCACTATTATCAACTTGTTATTTCTGCTGGTAATTTAGAAACTAAAGCCGTCCTCTCATTTTTATTTCATGTGTATAAGAGTAGCTTTCTATACATCTACTCCTGTGTTCAGATAGTGGCCTAATTGTCAGCCACTAATTCTAAGAGAATTAAAGGGGGAAAAGCCCAGATTTTGTTTTTTGTTTTGAATGAGGAAATGTTGACAAATATCAGATTTACAATAAAACCTTTAAAATCCACCTCAAGTGCCTATTTAAACCTGTACCCAAAACATGTTGATAGGAACAAACTGGGTTCAAACGGCCGTTTCCCCTTCCCCCTCATGTTCCCCCTTCCGTTTCTCCTCTCCTCTCATTGTTAAGCAAATTTGTTTTCTCCAGAAGTCATTTTTAGACTTGCTAGAGCTATGATGGATAAAAATAATTTACTGCTGGCATTTCCTTTAAGAGGAGATTCAAGTAGTTGACTGTCAGTCTGTTTGTGAGCAACACATTGCTACCATAGAATAAGTGTAAAAACATAAAGGTTTGTGCATTTCAAATATTTTTAAATCTCTTGCTAAAGCTGCCTGAGAAGAATTTAGGAGTTTTCAGAAATAACACCCCTGACAATTATTAAAATCTTCAATAAAATGAGAGCTTTCCAATTAACAACTCTCTCTCAACTCAGGAAATGGAAATCCCGTCTTTTATATTTTTTCTTCGAATCAAAGGTATAAATACTGCTGACTAGTCACAGTTATATGAAGACCCTGGTTTTCACCCTATAAGCATTTTTCATTTGAGCTTTGGAAAAAGATTTTAAAAAAACCCAAAACAAAGGAAACTGGACTCAGAACGTGTGAATCTGTTCATTAAGAGTATTGTTGAAATCAGTGGAAACAGAATGATTATATGAAATCATAATGTGACTTATTTGGTTTTCACTTACCATGTACGACTTTGTGAATCGTGACTGGTAAGTGACTTACTATGATATATGGCTCATTGGTGGATCATGTGTCCATGGGCAGATCCAGCAATATGTGGATCATGGTTAAAATAACCGAAGACTACATATATTGCATAAATTGAGCCAGAATGGTTGTTCATTGCAAAAATATGGATTCTCTAGGCCAGTGGTGGTGAACCTATGGCACGGGTGCCAGAGGCGGCACTCGGAGCCCTCTCTGTGGGCACATGTGCCGTTGCCTCAGCCTTGCTTCCCCCGCCGTGACCCCCTCCTCACCAGCAGCCCTCCTGGAGAAGAGTTTCCCCCGAGCATGGCCCACATGGAGCAGTGCAGCCAAGGACATGGCAGCCAGGCAGCATAGACAAGACTCTGCCCTCACGCTCCATTGTGCACAGTTGATGCTGCAGGGCGTGGGCAGAGGGTGTGGCTGCCATGACGCTGCTGGGCGATCTGTGGTGGGCCCTGGAGACGGTGAGCGGCCCTGCGGGCAGGTGGGGTGGGGGCGTGGCAGGGGCGTGGCAGGGGCAGTTTTTGGGCACTCGGTCTCTAAAAGGTTGGTCATCACTGCTCTAAGCACTCTAGGCGTGTCATTGTTTTAGTTCTTACTAAACTGGTAATACAGACAGGTATTCCTGCACACCAGTTGCCTTTACAGTATCTGATCAGACCACCGCGGATGTGAATCAGTCCTATAACTTCTACAAGAAAGCTATGGCAAGAGTGGGTGCACCTGGATCCTATTAGAAGTCCCTAGAAGTTTTGCCAACTTACTAGGTCATAACATTTATGACTGGAATAATTCAACCATGAGTGGGTTAAATTAATAATTTTTGAGCAAAGATGGTGACTGCTTGGCAGAATCTTCATTTTTTGGCTAGTTCTATATTTTAAAAAGTGAACAAATATTTAAATTACCTCAGGCAGGTATATGCTATCTAATAGAAAACAACACAGGACATTAAAAGGAATGGCTTCCATCATTTACTCCCTGTGTCTGCCTGCTGGCACAAAATATGTTGCACTGCCAAACTTCTTGTTCCAATTACAAATGCCTGTGATGCATATCTATTAAGATACTGAGGAATACACGAGCACTGTTGGCTGTGTTCAGACAGTTTTTGAGGTGCCAAGTGGTTTCAACAAATATCTGCTGATATGAAATGAATGGAAACTGTGTAATGCTTTCTGTGCCACGGAGGTGCTTTTTCCAAGAGGCAACTGGGCTTTCTTGTTTTTCTTAGAAGACATTCATCTTCTCATCCAAGTAGCTTCTTCAACTCTGACTGAATGGTGGGGAATGGGAGGATTTATATTCCTTGTCATTTGCATTCTTTTAGAGAATCGTTGAAGCCACTTGGAGGTTTATCTGTCCTCAGGGTCACTTGAGGGTCACTTGAGTAGTGCAAATGGGCATGGAGTCTTCCTTGGAATTGCTGAAAGGACTGTATTGTAGACTGGAAATAGATGATGTTGTATCCCTCCCCCTCTTGAAAAAACACATTTGGGACAACCATGACCTGGATGACTGAGAATCTCCATAGACTAGGGGTCCCCAACCTACAGTCCGCAGCCCGGTACTTATTGGTCATTGGGCCCTGGGAATAGCTGGCAAGCCCCGCCCCACTCGTGATAGCACCGCCATGCAGGCACTAGCGACCCCATTTGTGCATGTGTGGGGACACTAGCACCACCACCAGCGTCACGTGGATACCAGCGGCCTGTTTGTGCATGTGCACGGGCACCAATGCGCACGCCACAGGGACACACAGCCCACTTGTGTATGCGCACACACGCTAGTGCAACCATCATGCGGCTCCCTTTCATTCCGGGCTGCCAAGCCGGAAAGGTTGGGGAACATTGCCATAGACACTTCCTGTGCCACATTCACAAGAAGACCTGCAAAATGTTTGGGAGTGAACAGCCTAAGAAAAAAATTATGTATATTGTCCATGTAATGAGTATGGACACTGATTATCCAGGCAAATAGTATTTATGTTATAAATAGTCTATAATGTTCCCCATTTGTGATTTTTCTTAAAAATGAAATACTTTATTGAGTATAAAAGATTGAATTGTTAAGAATATAACGACTAATTTTGCCAAGGAGTTAAAAACTGCATAGAGACTACAGGTAGTCCTCAACTTACGACACAATTGAGCCCAAAATTTCTGTTGCTAAGTGAGACAGTTATTAAGTGAGTTTTGCCCCATTTTACAACCTTTCTTCCCACAGTTGTTAAGTGAATCTGGCTTCCCCATTGACTTTTGCTTGTCAGAAGGTTGCAAAATGTGATCACATGAACCCAGGACACTGCAAGCGTCATAAATGTGAGTCAGTTGTCTAGCGTCTGAATTTTGTTCAGGTAACCATGAGGATGTTACAATGGTGGTAAGTGTGAAAAATGGTCATAAGTCACTTTTTTCAGAGCCATTGTAATTTTGAACAGGCGCTAAACGAATTGTTGTAAGTTGAGGACTACCTGTATAATGTTTCATACCATATAAGAATGAGAAAAAGAAACTTGGCCGAAGGAAAGCAGATGGTCTGCTTGTTCAGTGGCTAGCAGGTTGGGAGAAAAGGAGGGAAAAAGCTGCAACAGATGATATAAGTGAAGGTGACAAAGCATGAAGTAGTGAAAGTGCTGGAGTTCAAGCCCTCCCTTAAAAGGATACAGAACCTGGTTTGGCTAGTCAGTTTCTCTCAGACCAAGCCATCTTACACGGTTGTTTTTGTCAGAAAAGTAGCAGGTGAGAGCATTATGTATGCCACCTTGAATTGTACAAAATAAAGGTGAGATATAAATCTAATATATATGTAAACGAGGAGAAAACCTAGCTAGAGAATCGCTGAGGATCCAGTGGGCTGCACTGAAAAGAAAAAGTGATCAGGAGACCAGGAAGAAGACAAGGATGGAAAAATGTCGAATGAAGAAAATAATATTATTTAAAAGTTTCTTTTTAAATGAAATCCATTTCACATATCTAGAGAATCCCAAGTTTGGGAAATCTGTCTTCAAGCAGACTGCCCAACCTGATGACCTTTAGGCGAGGCCTTTGGATGTAGTATTGGGAATTCTGGAAAAAAAAAGTTTCAATGGCATTTGGAAAGCGCTAGGTAGGGACCAAGAGGTAGCTGCTTTAGAAGGAGGCTTATGCCTGTAAAGTCAGCAATGGCTTCCTTGCCAGCAAAATCTAGGTATAGGTAGTCAGTGACTTATGACCACAATTGAGACCCAAATTTCTGTTGCTAAGAAATTGGTTAAGTGAGGTTTGCCCCATTTCACGACTTTTCTTGCCACATTAAGTGAATTGCTGCAACTGTTAAATAGGTAACACTATTGTTAAGTGATTCTGGCTTCCCCATTGACATTGCTTGTCAGAAGGTCACAAAAGGGGATCACATGACCCCGGGATATTGCCATTGTCATAATTATGAACCAGTTGTCAAGCATCCGAATATAAATCATATGACCTGTGGGGCTGATGCAATGGTCATAAGTGTAAAAAATGCTCATAGGTCACTTTTTCAGTGCCATTGTAACTTCAGTCACTAAATGAACTGTTGTAAATCAAGTACTTACCTGTATAATTGATGGTCTTGTGGAAAATGTTTCTGCTCGAATACCCTTCTCTTCTGTTCAACTGTTGTAGTAGTGCTAGAGATATTTAAGGAGGGAAACAAGAGAATTGATACAAGGGTACTCATGGAATTTGGTACTCTTGATCTTTTCCTTTAAGAGTACTTGTTCAGAACTTGAGGTTTTCATTAATCTAAAAGTTCTTAATCAGTCTCTCTCTCTCTCTCTCTCTCTCTCTCTCTCTCTCTCTCTCTCTCTCTCTCTCTCTCTCTCTCTCTCTCTCTCTCTCTCT